>NC_050579.1:49687384-49897384 GCF_011100635.1 Trichosurus vulpecula
CTGGACTAAGGGCTTTATATTATCTCATTTGATCCTCATGACAACCATACAAAGTAGGTGCTATTATTATCCCCATTTTACAGATAAAGAAACTGAGGCACAGAAAAGTCAAGTGATTTGCTCAGGGTCACACAGCTAGTAAGTGTCTTGAGGTTGGATTTGAACTAAGGTCTTCCTGACTCCAAGCTCGACACTCCATCCACTGCTACCTAACTGCAAGGAAATTTTGTGAATGACCTCAGTGTGTTTATCACCACTGAAATCTACCAGTGTAGACAGGATGACCACTTGTCAGGGGCAGAGTTGTTATAAAAAAGATTTATGCTTCAAATAGGGGTTAGAAGAGATAACTTCTATGATCCCTTTTAACACCAAGATTCTATGATATTGTGCTTAAATGTTTCCCTTCTCAACACACCTTTCCCTATTCTAGGTTGACATCTCTCCCCCTACCCCTGCCCCTTTCCAACCACATAATTAGTGTCACCTTGCTGCGTGGGGCTTCTTCTGGGCTGGTGGTCAGCATTGGAAAGGGTCCATTGATAGCTCAGTGTGCATCCCTCCCATGAAGACCATAGGTACCTGTAGATAGCTACCTGCCCTGGCGCTGATGGAAAGGGGGATATAAGAAATAAAAGATGGAACAGAGGGAAAAAAGAAG
The DNA here is from genome assembly GCF_011100635.1 of Trichosurus vulpecula. Classification (NCBI taxonomy): domain Eukaryota; kingdom Metazoa; phylum Chordata; class Mammalia; order Diprotodontia; family Phalangeridae; genus Trichosurus; species Trichosurus vulpecula. The sequence continues at coordinate 49,688,046 of NC_050579.1, forward strand.
TGAATGTTAAAGAAGGGTCACACTTCTGCAGCAAACACTGGACATTGCAGCAAATCAATGACTATGTATCTTGTCCCTTCCTAGCTCAATGCTTCAGTTTCCTCTTCTGTAAGTGTAGCCATGAATATTGTCATCTTTAATTCTTGAGATGTTGTGGAGGTAGAGTTGCCAAGAAATGGGGGGGTGCATTAAAATAATTGTGTGTGTATGTGTGTGTGTGTGTGTGTGTGTGTGTGTGTGTGTGTGTGTTGGAAAGGATGGGAAAAGAAGAGCAAATGAATGCCAGGAGACTAGGGAAAAAATTAGAGCTACATACAGGCTACATATCCCTCTGCAGACCATGTGGTTCCAGGTCTTTCGGGTAGCAGGCAGCTCTCTCCGCAGCAGTGAGAGGGAAAAAAGCTTCTCCCAAGAGCAGCTGGAGACATCAGCATTGTATAGAAAGCGTGTCAGGGATGTCAGAACCTCGGGGGCAGAGAGCTGAAGTCGCTGTAACAGGCATCTTTGTCTGCCTGTCCATCTGTCTGTCAGCATGATATTTTGGTTCAATAAATACGAATCAAGATGCACCATGTTGGTTGACCTATTCTCCCTCCATCTGAGGAGAAAATAAACAGAGCTTTGGGTATGGAGCAGCTCTGTGTCCTCTTTGGAGCTCCTGTTGGGTTGTGTGTTTGAGCTAGGAGCACAGGGGAATTTCTGATGGGCCTCTTCAAAGCCAGGGAGACTTGTGGATCTCATAATGGTGCATTCAAACTCCTTTCTGGAGAACTAAACACCCTTGCAATGAATGATTTCTCAGCCTGGCTGAAGAAAACTAGTGGTCTCCTGACATCAGCCAGGAAGGCAAAGGGAGCATAAAATCTGAAAATCGGTTAGTAAACAATCTGACAGTGTAGACATGTCAGGAAACTTGAAAACGAAGCAACTTGACCTCCAGAGGACTGAGCTCTGAGCTGGGAGTCAGAACACTTGGGTTTTCTTTTCCTTCACTTTCTCAATGATTCTAGAATCATAAATGAAAGTGCTCTAAAGCTTGGAGGATTATATAATGTAAAATATTACTAGAACCCTATAAGGGGGCAGATTTCAGCTCAGTATAAGGAAGAACTTGTCAACAGTTAGGGCTGTCAAAAAAAAAATGAAATGCAATGCCTCTAGAGGGAGTGAGTTCTCTGTCATTAGAAATCCCCAAGAGGACTCTCTCGACCAATTGGCAGAGATGTTATAGAGAGGAGTTCTGCTTCAAGTTAGGGATTGGACTTGATGACTCATCATTTAACCCCTGTGGGCCTCAGTTTCCTCAAGTGTAAATGAAAAGAGTTGAATTCTCAAATGACTTCTAAGGTCCTTTCTAGCCCTGAGTCTTACAGAGTAAGAGTTTAATAAATGCTTTATTTACTTAAGTCTATGATCCCATGATTAGATCTCTTCCAAACTCTAAATTCTATGGATCTGTTATCATTAGACCTGGAAGGGACCCTAGAAATAATAGGTTCACAGATTCAGAGGTAGAAGGGACCTCAAGGGTCATAAAGTCAAACCATCTTAAATATAACTAACGATAGTTTGGGAGACTGGTCCCTCTCGGGGAAAGAGACAGCAGGATCTTAGTGCCTAGCCGAATCAGCTTCTGGGAGATGTAGTGTCAAGCAGACAGAATTATTCCCTGATGTCCTGGGAAAGACTGAGAGATTCTTGTGAGAGACTGTATGGGCACAGATACACAGATCTGGGAGGAGACTTAGTAGGTAAGTTTGAACAGTGTTTCATGTTCAGTTTTGCTTATGGTTGGAAGGAAGGAAGGAAACAAGTATTTTTTAAGCACTGTGTTAAGCACTTTACAAACTTTATTTCATCTGATTCTTAAAGCAACTCTTTCAAGTAGGTGCTATTATCATCCCCATTTTACATTTGAGGAAACTGAGGAAAACAGAGGTTGAGTGCCTTGCCCAGGAGTCACTGAGCTAAAAACTATCAGAAACCGGCTTCCAATTAAGATCTTCCTGACTCCAGACTTGGGAGAAACGAAGAGGAGAAGGACATGGTCCTGCCACCATAAGAGAGGCAGGGTCATTGAAAAGGCTTTCATAGGTTTCTATGAAAAAGAAACGTGTATTTACTCAAGGTTCCAGAGCCAGATGGAGTGGTTTCACCCCCACCCTCATATGTCCAACCTCAGATCTGACTACATACAGATTAGAAGACTGAAGCTCACTGTTAGTAAGTATCTATGGGAAGAATTCAAACTTAGGTCTTCCCAACTCTAAGTACAGTATTCACCACATCAGACTGGATTGTCTAATCTAACTCTCAGATTTCAGTAAGAACAGTGAAGTGAAGTGACTTTCTAATGGTGAGACAGCTACTGTATTTTCTATCATCATTAGGATTGTAACTCTCATTTCCTGAGTTGGCATCCACTTCTCTTTCCTTCTAGGCATCGCTCACAGTTGTTCAGTTGCGTCTGAATCTTTGTGGCCCCATTTGGGGTTTTCTTGGCAAAGACACTGGAGTGGTTTGCCACTTCCTTCTCCAATTCATTTGACAGATGAGGAAACTGAAGCAAACAGGGTTAAGTGACTTGCCCAGGATCATACAGTTAGTAAGTGCAAGGCCAGATTTGAACTCAGAAAGTTGAGTCTTCCTGACTCCAGAGTCAGGACACTATGGTGCCACCTAGCAGCCAACTAGGTGTACACACCACAAGGTGAACACCAAGTACTGGTGCTCTGTGCCATCGTTAGAAAATCAAGGGAGTCACAGGAGCAGTCCTAAAAGTATAGAGCTAGATCATCTAGGGCAATATCCTCACTTTACAGATGAGGAAACTGAGGCCCAGAGACAGCAGCAAAGTGACTTGCACAGATTCCATCAATAATAAATAAGTAGAAGAGTTGAAATTCAAAACCAACCCCTCTGACTCTGAATCTGTCATGATCAAGGCTGGGAAACATTGAAAATCCTTTCCAAAAACCGTACAGATAGAGCAGGATACATCATAAAGATCTGGGTTAGGATCTGGATGAGTGCCCACGCCTAAGACTGATATCCTTGAGAGCGATGCCAAAGATTCCTCTGTGATAACTCTCAGCTTTATCCTAAACCCAGTTTTGGAAACTTACCCAAAGGAATTCTACCCCCAACATCACAATCCATGTAAATAATTGGGAATTTCCCGTGGAGACTTTAGGAGTCTTCATCCCATTGGAGGGCTAACCCAGTTTGACCTTGATTAACTTGGAAAACACCATCAGCTCAGGGCCAAAAGTACAACTCCATACACAGAGAAAGAGAGAACACCCTCGCCAACCCTCTTCAGCTACCTCCCATATACAAAAACATTTATTTCAAGAATATACAAGTTTATATATATGGGCATTCCCTCTGCTGCAGAATACAGCCTCTTGCACACCTTAGTAAATGGTCTTCATGAATTACTGTAGACTTTACTTCCCCTCCCCCTGCCCAAAATAAAAAGATCACTTGGTGGCCAATCTTCCAAGGATGGAGCTCTCTGAACTTAGCTAGGTTTGTCCTCAGACGATACACACAGAGTCCTTGTCCTAGATTGGACTGGAAACCTTATTGGTTGGGAATGGTCTGCCAGAGCTTGTGCTCCCTGGGAATACTTTTGAAAACCCACAGCCTCCTCTAGAACTCCATAAAACAGTGAAACTGGACTTTAGCAGAGGATACAAATGCCTCAAAGGATTCTGGAAAAACATGGTACATGACTTGGTCTCTTCATTAAGTCTAAATTATAGAGTAAAGAAACATTAAATTTATTAGTTTCCCTAGTAGCTTTCATTTGCAAGCTCTAACTAATGTACGTGTATTAAAACAGCAAAAAGAATTTTTAGGTACAAGCCATATCATGAGGGATGCAGCTGTGTGAAACTGGGAAACATGCAGAGAGAGAGGGGAAAGAGAGAGAGAGAGAGAGAGAGAGAGAGAGAGAGAGAGAGAGAGAGAGAGCTAGATCAGTAACTGGGTGCTTTTCTAGGGCATCAAAAGCACAAGCTTTGGACCCTGGATCTGCCATTTACAAGTTGTGTTTCATTAGCGAGTCATGCATCCTCTCCGAGTCAGTTTCCTCATCATTATGATGAATGTGATAATATTTAGCATATTAGAGGTGGGATGGAGCTTTGGCATCATCTTGTCCAACACCTTCATTTTACACAGGAGGGAAGTAAGGACCATAAAGAGGATGAGCCATGGGGACCTTGGGCACCATGAAAAGAGCATTGCATTAAGTTGGATGACCTGAGTAAGAATTTGGACACTTTTATTTACTGTGTGACTTTGGACAACTCATTTTTCCTTTTTCTCTCAATTTCCTTGTCTGTAAAATAAGGGCTTTAGACTAGACCAAACCAACTGATAAGCACTGATTAAACTCTTCCTAGGTGTCCAGTATTGTGATAAACACTGGAGGTATAAACATAAAAATGAAACAGTCTTTGTCCTCAAGGGACTAGTATTCTTTGGAAGAAGACAACATGTAGACATATAAGTATATGTGAAATAAATACAAAATCATTTCAGCAGGGAGGCACTAGCATGGAGAAAAAAATCAGGAAAGATTTCACGGAAGGGAACTAAGGATTCTAAGGGGTAGGGGAAAGTAGATAATTCATTCTAGGCTTGGGGATGGCTTGTGGAAATGCATGGCGGTAAGAGATGGAATATCATGTGTGAGGCATAATAAGCAAGCCAGTTTGACCACACCATAGAGTGAGAGAAGGTGGATAATGTATGATAAGCCTAGAAAAGTAGGTGGGTCAGGGGGCAGAGCCAAGATGGCAGCTGGAAAGCAGGGACTTGCTTAAGCTCTCCCCCAGGTCCCTCCAAACATGTGTAAAAAAGGGCTCTGAACAAATTCTAGAGCTGCAGAACCCACGAAATAGCAGAGGGAAGCAGGGCTCCAGGCCAAGAAAGCCTGGATGGTCGCTGGGAAGGGTCTATCCCATGGAGCTGGGAGTGGAGCGGAGCACAGCCCAGCGTGGGCCATGCCAGGACCAAACAGATGAGGAGCTGGGTGGAACAGGCCATAGGGCCCTGAATCATTGAGCTGTGGCAGTTACCAGACTCTTCAACCCACAAACTCCGAAGACAACAGAGCAGATTAGTGGGAAAAACTGCTGGATCCAACTGAAAGGAGTGCGTGATTGGCACCAGCCCCAGGGGTGCAGAAGTGGTGCAGCTCTGGGGCTGGTTCCAGAACTCCAGCTATGGTTGCTTCTGGGCCCAGAACCACCCGGTGGGAGGAATTAAGTGGTGGATCAGAGCGGGAGTGGATAGCCTGCTTGGATATGGGTCGAAGTCTGGGTTAGCTGTTCTTAGGGGAGGAGGAGCACTGGTGTGGCAGAGCTTACTGGGTAGAAGTAGCTCTGAAAACAGTAGCACTTGGACCCTAAAGCTTGGGACAAAGTACTCTCTACTCCACAATCACTCATACCCTGACAAAAAACTCAAGGGTCAAGTAGTTGGCTGGGAACATGAACAGGTAGAGAAAATGAACTCAGACTCACTTAGACTTTGGAATCTTTTTTTTGGTGACAAAGAAGATCAAAACACACAGCCAGAAGTCAACAAAGTCAAAGAGCCTACATCAAAAGCCTCCAAGAAAAATATAAATTTGTCTCAGGCCATGGAAGAGCTCAAAAAGGATTTGGAAAAGCAAGTTAGAGAAGTAGAGGAAAAATTGGGAAGAGAAATGAGAAGGATGCGAGAAAACCATGAAAAACAAGTCAATGACTTGCTAAAGGAGACCCAAAAAAAAATACTGAAGAAAATCACATCTTAAAAAATAGACTAACTCAAATGGCAAAAGAGCTCCAAAAGGCCAATGAGGAGAAGAATGCCATGAAAGGCAGAATTAGCCAAATGGAAAAGGAGGTCCAAAAGACCACTGAAGAAAATACTACCTTAAAAATTAGATTGGAGCAAGTGGAAGCTAGTGACTTTATGAGAAATCAAGATATTATAAAACAGAACCAAAGGAATGAAAAAGTGGAAGACAATGTGAAATATCTCATTGGAAAAACCACTGACCTGGAAAATAGATCCAGGAGAGATAATTTAAAAATCATTGGACTACCTGAAAGCCATGATCAAGAAAAGAGACTAGACATCATCTTTCAAGAAATTATCAAAGAAAATTGCCCTGATATTCTAGAGCCAGAGGGTAAAATAGAAATTGAAAGAATCTACCAATTGCCTCTTGAAAAAGATCCCAAAAAGAAAACTCCTAGGACTATTGTCACCAAATTCCAGAGCTCCCAGATCAAGGAGAAAATACTGCAAGCAGCCAGAAAGAAACACTTTGAGTATTGTGGAAACACAAGCAGGATAACACAAGATCTAGCAGCTTCTACATTAAGGGATCAAAGGACTTGGACTATGATATTCTGGAGGTCAATGGAGCTAGGATTAAAACCAAGAATCACCTACTCAGCAAAACTGAGTAGCATGCTCCAAGGCAAACTATGGACTTTCAATAAAATAGAGGACTTTCAAGCTTTCTCAATGAAAAGACCAGAGCTGAATAGAAAATTTGACTTTCAAATACAAGAATCAAGAGAAGCATGAAAAGGTAAACAAGAAAGAGAAATCATAAGGGACTTACTAAAGTTGAACTGTTACGTTTACATTCCTACATGGAAAGATGATGTTTGTAATTCATGAGACCTTTCTCTGTATTAGGGGAGTTGAAGGGAATATACACACATATATACATATATATATGTATATATATGTACATATATATATATATATGAAGATGGCACAGGATGAGTTGAATATGAAGGGATGATATGATATCTAATAAAATAAAATAAAATTAAGGGATGAGAGAGGAATATATTGAGAGAGGGAGAAAGGAAGAGATAGAATAGGGTAAATTATCTCACATAAAAGTGGCAAGGAAAAGCAATTCATTGGAAGGGAAGAGGGGGCACGTGAGGGGGAATGAGTGAATCTTGCTGTCTTCGGACTTGACTTGAAGAGGGAATAACATACACACTCAATTGGGTATCTTACCCCACATGAAAGTAGGGGGCAGGGAATGATAAAGGGGGGACAATAGAAGGGTGGGCAGATAGGGGGAAGAAGTAATCAAAAGCAAGCACATTTGAAAAGGGACAGAGTCAAGGGAGAAAATTGAATAAAGGGGGACAGGATAGGAGGGAGGGAAATATAGTTAGTCTTTCATAACATGGCTATTTATGGGAGTGTTTTGCATAATGATAAATGTGTAGACTATGTTGAATTTCTTGCCTTCTTAGGGGGAGTGTGTGAGGATGGAAGAGGGGAGAGAATTTGGAACTCAAAATTTTAAAAGCAGATGCTCAAAAAAAAAGTTGTTTTTGCATGCAACTGGGAAATAAGATATACAGGTAATGGGGCACAGAAATCTATCTTGCCCTACAAGAAAGTAAGGGGAAAAGGGGTGGGGGGAGAGGGAGTGGGGTGATAGAAGGGAGGGTTGACTGGGGAATGGGGCAATCACAATATATCCCATCTTGGAGTGGGGGGAGGGTAGAAACGGAGAAAATTTGTAACTCAAAATCTTGTGGAAATCAATACTGAAAACTAAAAAATATTAAATAATAATACAGCATGGAATTTAAAAAAAGAAAAGCAGGTAGGTCTAGCTTGTGAAGGAATTTAAACGCCAAATAAAGTAGTGTATTTAATATTAATGTTAAGAGGGGGCCACTAGAGTTTATTTAGTAGGATAGTAACATGGTCAGTCCAGTGCTTTAGGAATATCACTTTGGCAAGAGACCTGGAGGAAGACTTGAGCAGGAGGACCAAATAGGAAGCTATTACAATGTCTATATTGTTTTCCCTAACTATCCCCTATGGCTCTAGCCATACCCCAGTTAAACTGTTTCAGCAAACAGGCTAAACCAGATTGAGGCTGACCAACAGGCTTCAAACCCATTAGTGAGTTAAGGGGATATCTACCCCAAATATGTGAAGACCTCCCTTGGCAGAATGGGTGTATTAGAACAATTTGTTCAATGGTTGTGAAGGGCATTGAAGCAGGTGCTGTAGAGCACTTCGAGCTTGGTCAGACATGGAAGATGCCAAGGTTATCCACTGCATCCTGGGCCAGTGCCAGTCCTCCTGACTCTTGTCTTGCCATTGAACTTTGATGACTCTGGAAGAGAGAGTGAGACTGATGACTTTGTGCAACTTTGCTTCACTCAAATCCAATTCACATCCAAATTAAGACATCACCCAGTGATGTCATCGGTCCTCTTTGTAAATGAAGGATGTACAACAACATTGTTTTCCCCAAGAGAATGCCATGTCCTTGGGGGCAAGAATTGTTCATTGCAGTCTTTATATTTCTCGGTAATAATTACAGACTTTAATTTGAGTGGGTCCTGTCTCACCCTTTATCTATTTCCCTTATCAGGGAATAAAGTATCAGAATAGTCTAGAAGGGAAGAACATGGAAGAAGACAAAGCAAATAAAAACTTTTTAGAAAAATGTACAGTAAAAGAAAAAAGATAAATGAGAGATTTCAAAATAGCTACTTACTGAACAAGTAAAGAGAAGGAACAAAACAGGAGAAGAAATAAATAAAGGAAAGAAAAATTCATAATTAAAGTAAAAGCCTTAAACTAGGGAAACCGTAGGCAAATGAAGGTTGGAGTAGAGAAGTAACATCATTTAATCTATTCCCTATGGAAATAAAGTAACATCAACATAGTTTGAGCAAACCTAATCACAGGGAGAAAGCAGTGACAAGAGAAGAAGAGTATAAATTTTTAAAGTAAAACTCAAGAGACAAATACAGGTAAGCACAGCAGAATGGATAAGAAAACAAAACTCCATGATCTGCTGCATACAAGAAACACATCTAAAAAACAAAGATATACAGAATCAAAATAAAAGGCAAAATTTATTATGTATCAGGTGAAACTACAGAAAGCAAGAGATACAATCATACAATCAGAAAAAGGTAAGTATTTATTCTAATAGAAGGTAGAAAAATAGAATATAAGTCCCTTAGGGGAAGGGACTGTTCTGGTTTTTTTTTGTTTGTTTTTTTGTATTCCCTATCACCTAGCATAGTTTAACTAAGTTAAAACATCATAAATGGTTATTAAATTGAAAAGTAATTTTTAATTTTACCCATTTTCTGCTTGCTTATATTATCTATTTTCTTGCTTTCCAAAGGTCAGATGGAAATCTTTTTATAAATATGCAAAGAAACAAATTTAAGTGTATGATGAACTATCCTATTCAAAATGTTGCCAACAAATTGCATGGAAGCTCTGGATTATAAACCCTATCATCACCACATCAGGGTGGGTAACTGAAGTACTAAAAATAACTTTTAGAAGAAACTCAGCACAAATGTCAGGCTCACGGGAGCTGAGATTATGTTTCCATTTGGCCTTGAAGTACAGAATACCACGCATTCGGATTTTAGGTGAGAAATAACCCCTTCTGCAGAACTATGAGAAGATGGTTGTTACTTGTTAATTAGTTATTTAATCTTTAGTTGATTGTCAAAATATGTTTTTAAAATCAACATATTTCCGGAGGACTTATTTAATATCTCCAAATGCTTTTCAAATATTTTGGACTCAATAAAACACAAAATGTGTTTTACCCTTAGGATTTTTTTCCATTGATATTTTTTCAAAACTATGTGTCATGTAAGAAAAACCGACCCAATAAATTTCTGATTCATTTCCCCTTAAATCATCCAAACATAGCTTTTTATGAGCTATGTAATATCCAAATAGTCTCTGGAGATATGGTAATATTTTTCAAAGTGTATTTTCAAGCTTCATTTCCTCTTAAAGAAAAAAAACAAAACATGATATGACTGTTTAGGCCTATAGTGAAACAACTTAGTTTATAAAAATTCAGTGGCATGGTAGAAAGAACATTGACCTGAGAGTTAGGACTACTGTATTCTAGTCCTAGCTCTGCCATTAATTAGCTATATAATTTTGTGCAGATCATATTATCTCACTGAGCCTCAGTTTCTTCATCTGTAAAAATTAGACTTTGGACTAGAGGCACGTATGATCCCCTTCAGTTCTGTGACTCTTGAACTCACAAACCTAAAAGGTTTCTGAAGGTTCTAAATTCTACCATAACTCTTTAAAAGTTCACCTGATTATGGAAGTTGTCTTGTACAGCTCAATCCACCCCCTCATTTACCACAGTGAAAGAATAATACTCCATTTATGGGACAAGGGACCCATTATTTTTGTACACTTATTGGAAATAATCAATAAATTGGAAATTCCAACAAATATTGGAAATTGATATGTTGAGGTACTGAAGATCAAAAAGTCATCCAATGTGTAATAAGTACCTACTATGTACCAAGTATTTTGCTAGGTGCTGGAGACATAAAGGCAAAATATAGGATGAACTTGGTCCTCAAGGAGCTTATATTCTCTTGGAGGATACATGTTCACAGGTGAAGATGGTGGGCTAACCTAAACCACCTGCTGATCCTTATTTAAGTAGAGGTTGTATCCCCTCAGTAGAAGGTAAAATCCCTGAAGACAAGAGCTCTTGTATCCTCAGTGCCTTCCATAGTTTTTGTCACATAGTAGGCACTTAACAAATGCTGAATTTTGTCTCAGTAATGGGCTGGTAAGAAGGTACAATGTACTCAGCTGATGCCATCAGCACGTGGAAGAAGCCGGGGAGGCCACTTTCAGAAAAGCATGATGATGTAATGAAAGGGCCCTGCTCCCCGATTTAGAGCATGTCCTGATATTCTGTAACTGATTCTGGTTTGCTAACCAAACGGTGAAGAGGAGTTTATTTTGATTCACTGTTCAGCCAGAACCAGGGTGCATTCAAAAGTAACTAACCAACCAAGATGAGTCTCTTGTTCTCATGCTTTTCCTCCATGGAAGCTTTTGATTAAAAAGGTGCACTAGAAGCCTCAGGCCCTGCCCATGTGTGGCCCATGGACACAGGCATCTGTCCTTGCCTCTTCTTGGTTGTCTAAAGAGGTGATAGGAAGGGAATAACCAAGTTCATGGTGCTGCCACGTGCCAGGCACTATGCGAAGTGCTTTTTACAAATATTATCTCATTTGATACTCACAGCAACCTTACAGGGTAGGTGCTACAATGATTCCCTTTTTTACCGTTGAAGAAACTGAGGGAAACAGAAGTTGTAACTTTCCTAGAGTCACCTGGCTAGGAAGGGTCTGAGGCCAGATTTGAAATCAGGTCTTCTTGATTCCAGGCCCAGCACTCTATTCATAGCTCCAACAGCTGTCTCTGCACTGAGTTAGATAGAATGAAATAGATCCAGTGAATGATGATCCAGGAGAGAATGTTCCAGAAAATCCCAGAGGAAGAACTGCCTAGGGCAGGGGGTACGTGGGATGGAAGGAAGCTTTGACTTTGGCCTTCTTACCTAGGTCTCCTTCTCCCACCTTTGGTGGAAGAAGTACCTAATGACCTTCAAAGGGCCCAGAGTTTCTCTGTAGTATGAGCCAAAGGCAGAATGGGCATTCATGGCTCTGCAAGGAGTTCAGCAAACACACTACATCATGCCTGAGCTGAATTCCTTGAGCCCACGATGAATGGGTGGATTGGACTTCTAGCATCCAGGGACTGTGAATCACCCTTTAGGCACATGTATTGTTTGAGCTCAAACCCACTTTTCCCAGGACTGTACTTCTGGGAGAATGTTTCATAGACGTTAGTGGAGATTTTGTTTTATTTTATTTTAATTTTTTTTTACCAATTTTTCTTACTGTACCACTTTAGTAAATTCTCCTTTCTAAAACCTGCTTAATACTGGCTGACTAAAGTGATTCTCCACTGATAATCTTGGGGATGGAGGGAATGTATTGGTGGGGGCTGAAGCCATGCTATTAAAGAATCACCAACTACTCCTGAGTACTCCTAGAATACAAAAAGGTAAATGTAGCTTGAGGACCTGAGGCTTATCTGTGAGAGTAAGAATTGGGACCTTCAGTGCTTAAGTGTGCTATATCTATTTCAATGAATCTGTACCCAAAGAGGCAATTAAGGTAAGGCATATGATATAATATCTTCTCCCCCCAAATGAACAATTCATACTTAATTCATTATTATCTGTGGTAACTGGAAATCCATAAAACATCCTACTTTAATGCCTCATTATGGTATGGAGGTTACCCCAGTTCTTTAAGGCTCTTCCAATGAAACTATACAAGAAACAGTCAGTAACTCAAGAGGCATTTATTATTGACTGACTGATCTTGAATTGTTTACACTCTGTGAACTACTACTGGACATTTACTTCAAGGAAATCAAGGAGAGAAAGATCCTACGTATAACACAATATTCATAAAGGACTTCTTTGCAGTAGCAAAAAATCAAAGTATAAATAAAATAGGTTTCCATTGATTGGGAAATGGCCAAAAATTTGTATGTGAATTAAAAGAATATTATTGTCCCATAAGAAACAAAAAATATGAAGAATTCAGATACTTGGGAAGACTCACATGAACTGAGGCAGAGACAAGGAAGAAGAAACAAAGCAAAAACACATACACTGACCACAGTAATGCAAAGGAAATCAGCCCCAAAAGAAATCAGAATTAAAATTACTGCAACTTTGACTCGAGGGGATAGATCAGAAAAAGTATATCTTAAAGATCAGGGACTACAGATGTGAAATGAGATAAATACTATCAGACACAGTCACTGTACTAGTTAGTTTTTCCTAACTGCACTTCTCTTTTACAAAGGTGATAATATTAGGAGAGTGAGGTATTGGGAAATTGTAGAATTGAGTTTTTAAATCATTTTTATTTTTATCTTGTTTTTTACATCATCCTCATTTCATCTTTCCTTTAGCCAGAGAGCCATCCCTTATAACAAAGAATTTAAAAAGAAAGAGGAAAAAAAATTAGTTCAGCAAAATTAACTACATTTATAGTCCCCAACCCTGAAAGTAGGGAGGAAGATGCCTGCTTATACCAATTCTTTGGGACAAGCTTGGTCATTAACATTTTAGAGCAGTTAGTTTAGAGTTGTTAGTATTTTTTTTTATTTTCATTGCTTATGTTCCTTGTATATATTGCCCTTCTGGCTCTGCTTACTTCTCTTTGCTGAGTTTATACAAGTCTTCCCTTGTTCCTCTGTATTCATTATATTTGTTGTTTCCTTCAGTACAGTAATATTCCATTTTATTAATGTGTTACAACTTGTTTAGTCATTCCCTTTTCAACATCAACTTTATACGTTTACTGTGAAACCTGAGTTGCTTTTCCCTTACTATTACCGATTTGAAGCAATCTTTCATATGGTTTTTAAGTCTGAGAATCTTTTGTTTGAGAATTTTGTTTTTTGTTTTTGATCCTTTGACCACTCATCTATTGGAGAATGGCTTTTAGACTTATAGACTACAACTAATTGACAGGAAGGGACTAGTTACATATATTGTCATCATTTCAGAATCGACTGTTTGCATTCAGATTATTAGCTGGTTAGAGGAAAGGTTAATGTAAACAGTAATATTGCCTCACAAAACAGCAAAAAGCATCTGAGGAGAAAATGAGCCTGTAGAGACTTTGGCATAAATTCCAACTACAGTGAATAATCCCAGAATCATATGTGGATCTGGCAGAAAGCAATAAAATATGGACATAGGTATCTATAGTTATGAAATATAGATATTAATAGATATAACATATAGGTAGCAATATATGGGTATATGGATCAATCAATATAGAGATATATAGCTTTCAAGAGATATAAAATAGAAAAGATCTGCCAAGGCTTCTATAATGATCTAACCTGAGCAGCAATGATGATGGAACCATCACACTTGGAATTCTAACTTTGGAGTACATGTGAGGATGGTAACAATGGCGTTTAAGAAGGTGAAGTCACGAAGAAAGACTGAACCTGATCCATCATTTTCTTTCCAAAAGCTCCTCTTTCTCCTACCTCCTCCATTTCTATCGAAGAAGCCATCATTTTTCCAGTTATCTCTTCTCGGGAGCTGAGTTGTTATTGATCTTCCTTCTTCATCTCCTCCAATATCCAAAGAGTTGCAAGGTTCTGTGCTTTATACCTTTCAAAAATCTCTGGAATCTACCCCCCCCCACTTTTCCACTTAGCTCTCTAGAAATTCAGAGTTGTAAGGGATCTCAGAGATCATCCAGTTTAACCAGAAACCCCCTCCCTTTAAAATCCCTAACAAGTAGTCATCCAGCCTATGCTTTAAGACATCCATTGGTAAGCAACCCATTACCTCTCAGGGCAACCCATTCTACCTTTGTAAAACTCTAATTTTGAAATTTTCCCCTAATATTAAGTCCTTTCTTCAAGTTTTTACAAATTTCATGGAGTTCAGTCATTGAGTTCCATTCTGAAACTTGGGTCTAATAATCCTGACTCTGGTAGAACAGGTCTGGAGTGGGGGGAGAGGGGGGTTGGTGGCGGTGTAGGTAAGTGGTTAACAACTAGAAAAAAATGTTCACATGATACACTTTAAATTTAATCTGCATTATTAACATTTTATCCACCACTTTCTTAAATCTAGACAATCAACAAAACAATAAATCAAGCCCTGCTTTGTAGCATTGGTGGATTCCCGAGGTGTTAAAACTCAGATTAAAAATTTAACAGCTGGGTTTCAGCCAGTTTGAGCTGTCTTCAGCACATCCTTGAATATGTCTAATCCTTCTACCTCAATGACAACTCTTCAAATATGTAAAGAGTTATTGTGTCCCTATGAATCAATGCTAGTTCAAGTCCTCATTACCCCTGTCCAGTTATACAGTAATAGTCTCCTAGGGTGTGTAGGTGACACAGTGAAAAGAATGCTAAATCTGGAGTCAGGAAAACCTGAGTTCAAATGTGGCCTCAGACACTTACTAGCTGTGTGACCCTGGGCAAGTCATTTAACAGTGTTTGCCTCAGTTTCCTCATCTGCAAAATGAGCTAGAGAAGGAAATGGCAAACTACTCCAGTGTTTTTGCCAAGAAAACCCCAAATGGGGTCTCGAGGAGTTGGATGTTACTGAAACAACTGAACAACTTAAAATCCTCCTAAGAGATTTTCCTCACTTGATTCCCTCCCCTCTTCAATTCAGTCTTCTAACACTGCAAAATTGTAACTTCTTAATGCACAGTTCTGATCACTTTGCTCCCCAGGCTGAAACACCTTTACTGATTCCCTTTTACCAATCAAATGAAATTCTCCTTGACAAGGCCCTCCATAATCTGGGCCCAACCTACTGTTGCAGCCTGATTTCATAATACTGTCCTCCAAGAACACTGATTTTAAAACAAACTGGTGTACTAATTGTTCCTGGCTACAATCCTTTCTTTTCCAACATGTATGTATATAACTCTGTCTATCTTTCTATCTAGCCACACTGTCTTCTCCATGATGCCATCCCTGATCCTCCAAGCTTCAAGTACTTTCCCCCTTCTGTATGGTCTCTCCAATGCACCAATCAGCTTGTGTTATCATTATTTGTGCACTTGTTTCATTCCTACTAGACTGTAAGCTCTTTTATGTCATGAGCTTTTGCATCCCCAACAATGCCAATGATACTGAGGATAATGGAGCCAAGGACACTGTTTCCTGCAGGTCTAGTATGTTACCCCTACTCTGGTTTTTTTTATTTATTTTTTGCTTGTTTTTTCAGAGAAAAGTCCAGGGCTGTAAAAATATGAGTTGGCATTCTGTCTAATTTTTACTTCCAAGAAAGACTTTCTTCTGCTTTGCTAATGGCTTTTCACCATTAGCTCATCTTGTCTTGACTACTCCCCTAGAAAATCATTCAGTTACTGATTTAGCTTCATTGCGAGCTGTTGAATGGCCAAGCAAAGAGCATTTTAGGCACTTGCACATGAGTGCAGATACACAACTAAACAGTGGACCTTCTGGTGCTGAGAATCATTCAGTTACACATTACCCACAAAGCCACTCTATTCTCGTTCTGCTCATGCTAGCCTGCCCCTCTTCCATTTAAGACTTTTGTCCCTAAGCAAGATGGCTAACCAAGGAAACATGGGAGCAGAAAAATGAAGAGCAATGGGACTTTCCTCACAGGGTAATATCTTTCCTTCCTGAGCATAGACCCAAAGCAGAGTTCTCCGTGGGTTAACAACAGCCTGCTCTGGGCCTTTGGGAGTGGAGACTTGTGCTCATTACTAAATTGGGTGGAATTCAGAACGGAACTGCCAAAATGATTAAATAGACTGGAGGGATTGATTTTATGTGGAAAGATGAAAAGTGCTCAACATGTGTAATTTGGCTAAATGACAGCCAAGCATTGCTGTGATTATTATGAGCAAGTATTTGAAGGGTTCAGGAACCAGACATGGAGAGGAGCTGTTGAGGAGATAATTGGGAGGAAATGGAAAAGAAAAACAAAATGAAGAGGCACCCAAACAAAGATGCCTGTATGTCTGTCTCTCTGTCAAGAAGATTCTCTGGGGAAGTAGAGGGAGCTTTGTTCTTTGGGGAAAAAACCATAGAAAATCCTGCTAGAAGAATTAAATCATGGCAGCTCCCAGCCTAGAGGGGCCAGATATACTCCCTGAAGGTATTTTTCCCTCCACTTTCTTTGGGCTTGATTGTTCTACTTCATATATCCTTTACAATGACCACAGATTCAGAGTTAGAAGGACCTCTAGAAACCAACTCTCCCCATTTTACAGATGTGGAAACCAAGGTCAGGAGAAAGATTACACAGAAAATAAACAGCAGACAGGATATGACCACAGGTCCTCTAGACTCCAAGTACAGTGGTCTTTCCACTCCATCCCACTGCATGTAATACATGCCATGCTGCCTCCCTCGTGTGGTCTCCCTGGCCTAATCTGCATAACAGAGTAGTGACTGCATGAAGAATAAGACTCCATTCTCCTGATTGTCAAGCGTAATTGGGATTTTCTATTACACTGTCACCCACATAAAGCAAGGACTATGAGAGGAACTTTGCATTGGTTGTTTGCATGAAGGGTTGTCCTGCACAGCTCACATGCTGGCCAGTAGCAAGCATGTTAAAATCTTGTAACTTTGATTAGCCTCAGTACCTTGCATACACCTGAGCATACCTAAATAGTCAGAATTCTTCTGATTTAATCAATATAGAAAACACCCTACATTGAAACTCCCTTTATGGAGAGGAAAACCCATCTATTTCTTAGTAGGTGTAGTCTAGAGAGTTGTCTGAGGCACAAAGAACTCAGTGGCTTGTCTAAGGGTGACACAGACAAGTGACTCAGAGGAGTTTAATCCTAGGACTTCCTGATTCCAAGTCAGTATTCTATCTGCTGTGCTTTGCTGAGGAGAGATAGAGAGAGAAGAAAGTGCGGGGGGAGAGAGAGAGAGAAAGAGAGAGAGAGAGAGAGAGAGAGAGAGAGAATGAGAGAGAGAGAGAGAGAGACAGAGAGAGAGAGAGAGAGAAGGGAGGGGGAAAGAGACAGAGACACAGAAACAGAGAGATAGACACAGAGACACAGAGAGACAGAGACAGAGAGGGAGGGAGAATATGTAAATTTTTTCAGTTCCATTAACTGTGTAACTTGTAGTCCCTCCCATCTCCTACAATTTCTCCCCCACCTAACTACCTAGTCTTTGTCATCCTATCACTTCATAAATCTAGTCACTCACCTATCTTTTGTTGTACAACTACCAAGACACTCATGCATTCACCTCCACTAGTCTGTCATGGTGAAATGACCCTGTCTGATTAGTGGGGCAGGAAGGCATGAGAAAATGTTGATAATGTGGTTACGATCTCTTTGAACTTCAGTGTCCTCATCCACACAACGGTAACAATACCTATGTAGTACCTTTCTCATAAGATTGTTGGGGGCTCATGTGAAACAATATGGAAAGTACTTTATAAAACTTCAAGATTTTATATATATATATGCATATATAAATATATATAGATCTTTCAGCTATTATTACTATTAGTATCTGCAATTGCAATTTTTAGAATTGTAATTATAGTATCAACACCTAGATATAAGGGTCTACCTCCAGAGGTCCAATGTATGACCCTGAGGTGAGGAACCAATTTGTTCTCCAGGGGCTGAGAACAAGGGTAAGAGGTTTAATCTGTTTTGTCTTTTCAGAGCAATTTTCAGCTGGGCTCAGCCCAATGATGAAGAGGTGTGGCCATTGTGGGAGAATAGGTTGATAAGTAGAAGTAGGAATGAACAGCCCTAGAGTAAGGATGTAGGTGAACAGATCCAAAGTATGAGATCCAAGGCCCACAAGGGTCAGGTGAAAGAGGTAATTTTTCAACCTGGGGTTACATTGACTCAAAAATCTTGCTTCTAGAATCAGGGAACAAGGCAGAACAGAGATGGATTGACATGGGAACTTCTTTATTTCTGTTTAGGGCACCACCATTATCACTGACTCCCAAGTTCAACACATGAAATCACTCTTTTGCTATATCTTGTCAATTCAGCCTCCACAGCAGCTCTCCTATCTATTCCTTTCTCTCTACTCATACCATTACTTTCCTTGTTCAATAAATTATTACCTCTCCTCTGGATGCCTGCAATAATTATTTAGCTGTCCTCCCTGCTTCCTGTCTCCCTTCTCTCCAACCAATTTTCTATACAACTATGAAAACATTTCCCCACAGATACAGTTTTAACAGTGTCATCCCACCTCCCTTCCCCAACTCAAAACTCTTCAAAGGATAAAAATACTAATTTCTTAGATTTAAGTCCCTCCATTATGTGGCTTCCACTTACTCTTTTTAAAAATTGTTATAGGCTATACATGTAGGACCATATTAAACATATTTCCACATTAGTCATGTTGTGAAAAAAGAATCAGAAAGGAAAAATCAGAAAGGAAAAAACCCAAAAAACAACAAAAGAAAGAGAAAATAGTATGTTTCAAACTGCATTCAGACTCCATAGTTCTTTCTCTGGATGTGGATAGCATTTTCCGTCATGAATCTTTTGAAATTGTCTTAGATCATCACATTGCTTAGAAGACCTGAGTCTAACAAAATTGGTCATCACACAATGTTGCTGTTACTGTGTACAGCATTCTCCTGGTTCTGCTCATTTCACTCAGTATCAGGTCATACAAGTCTTTCTAGGTTTTTCTGAAAACTGCCGGCTCACCATTTCTTATGGAACAATAGTATTCCATTACATTTATGTGCCACAACTTCTTCAGCCATTCACCAGTTAGTGTGCATCCCTTCAATTTGCAATTCTTTGCCACTACAAAAAGAGCTGTTATAAATATTTTTGGATATGTGGGTCTTTTTCCCTTTTTTACGGTCTCTTTAGGATACAGACCTAGTAGTCTGCTTATCTTTCCAAACTTATTTCATATTATTGCCAAACTGGTCTACTGGCTGTTTCTCAAATTCAGCATTCCATCTTTTAGCTCCAAACACTAGCACAAGCCATCCCCCTTGGAAGAATGTACTCCCTCCTTTTCTCAGCCTTTCAGAATCCTTTTCTCCTTTCAAGGTTTATTTCAGATTCCATCTCCTTCTGGGAAGCTTTCTCTGGTTGGTACTCTTTCCCTCTCAAATTATTCTTTATTAACTTATCTGTAGTATATACCTGCTGTATCCCCTTCCTCAAGTTCTCTCCCTTTTCCTCCATATAAAGTCCTTGAGGGCAAAAACTTTTGTCTCTGTCTTTTTCTTTCTAGATTTGAGCCTACTACAGTGTATGTCACATAAGAAGCATTTAACAAGTATTAGTTTAAGGGGAGTGAAGGCAGCAAGTTTGGAGGGCATTAAACACGGAGCCCTCCAGAGAAGATGAGGGAGATGCCAAGCCCTGACAACCAGGGATAAGTAGCTTTTGGGCCAGATAGGAAGGGGTCATTTGCTTTTGAGAGAGAAAAATAGACCTGGCCAGACCATGGTCAGTAGAATAAGGGTAATTTATCACAGGGTGACCAAACTAAATTATAAGAGGAAGCAAGTCCCTTCCTATGTCATTAAGAGAGCTGAGGAAACAGACTCTGGAAGACTGAAAAGTTGATACCTAGAACAAAAGTGATATCAAGGATCAAACAGAGAAGAGGCAAGTTAGGCAGGAGAGCGCTAAGAAAAAAAGGCTGCCTGAATTGTAGCTGATATGGAAGACTTGTATTAGACTACAAGAACCTTTATACAATAGGAATGGTTAATCTTGTCATCTGCTACTGTGTATCTCCATCTGCCCTTATATGTTCCTTCCCCTATAGCACTGTGTATTAAAATCTCTTTAAATCACCCAAGAGACTGGTATGTCATTATCCAGAAGCACGGGCAAAGGTAACACTTGGAGACTTCTCGTCTAATGAGGTCTGAGATTTGGAGAACACAGGAAAAGACAAATGAACCTAATAATCATTAAAGTTTTAGAAACTGAAGACAACCCCAGCAAGGTGAGACCAGGGCTTGCTGATGAGAAAAAAAATAGTTGGGGCATAGAGTATTAGGAGGAGGCTGATTGTATTCCTTCGAGTTTGTGTTTCTATTTGTCAGGGTATCTGCAAATGAGTGTGTGTGTGTTTGTGTATCTTTATGAATTTGTATCAGCATATGGGTGTCTGTGTGTACTTACTGGGTCTGTGCATAAATGTGTTTATCAGTGTATTTATATATCTATTTTATAATAATGAGGAACTGGTTTAGAGAAAGAACACAAAGGGTAGATATTCTAAAGAGGCATTTCTTTATATCATGGGATCTTAAGCTAGGGTCCTTAGACCATCCCCTAACAGTCTGTGAATAGATTTCAAGGGGTATATGAACTTGGATGGGAAAAATATGACATCTTTATTTTTTTTTCACAAACCTTTGGTTTCATTTGTAATTCTATGTAGCTTGTTTTATCCATTGCCAAATATTGTTCTAAGAAGGGGTTCATGGGTTTCATAAGACTGCCAAAGGGGCTCAGGACACAAAAAGATTAAGGGTGATTGCTGTAGATGGAGAAATGTTCGTGCGGTGTTGGAGGGAGACAAGATAAAATCAATATTATTTAACATTTTTAAACACAGTGAAACTAAAATTTTAGTTGACTCCAAGTTGATCTGAAGAAAAATGGTAGCATGAAGAGATAAAGTGAAAGAAGAGTTAAGCCAATGAAATAAAACAAAATAAACAGAGCTTCTGGAAGGATAGATATAAGGTAAAGCACTTAAGAATCATAGAACCATAGATATGGAACTTTACAGGGATCTGAGGAAAAAGCATCCAAACTACAGATATTTCATAATGGTCTCTGAGTTCTCAGTTACCACTGAGGAAAATTATCTTAGAAATCAACGTAGGAAGTTTGAGACAGGCAGACATAGCCCCAAGGAGGGTAGCCTCAGAATGTTGGAACCCAGTGAAAATCAAAAAAACCACTTGGTGCTCACAACACAGAAAAGTGAACTCAGAGATTGAGAGGTAAATGTAAGAGGTGACTTTTAGAACTGACTTTTCCCATTGGTGTGGAACATCGGATGTAAGGGCAGATTCCCCTGCCCATTAATTGGTTTTATTTATTGTTTTTTTCTTCCATTTTTTCTTAAAAGTTCTTTGTTATAAGCAATGACTCTCTGGAAGTAGAGTAGAGGGAGTGATATAGGGCAAAACCTAGGTGATATAAAAACAGAAGTCATCAATAATAATCTACCTTAAAAAAAGAACCGATTTTCCTATATGACCACAGAAAACAATGTTATAATTTCATTAAAATTGGCCGTATGGGTAAATATTTAGAAAATAATACTTACATATTTCAATGGATCCATGATCTCATCAATGTGGGTATTTCATCCAACAATGCAAAGAAAGTCATCTGTGCCTATCCATCCTCTGCAACTCTTTCCATGCCATCCCATAAATACACTGTAAGGGGCTGTCCCAACCTGATGTACGCTATCCTCATGACCTCTTGCCATTGCATGGTTACCAACTGAACAAAGGGGTAGTTAACTGTGGCTCTTCAATCTCTATATGTAACCTATCTTTTTTACCCCAGTCTCATGTATTTCTAATGATGTCCTTTTATACTATCACTGCATAATTTTTAGTGGTGATTATCTCACAACTTCTCATACCTACCATGCTCTCTTCCCTTGCCTTCTTCTTTTTTTAAATTTTATCATTTTTATTTACTATTTTAGTTTTCAACATTGATTTCCACAAGATTTTGAGTTACAAATTTTCTCCCCATTTCTACCCTCCCCCCCATTCCAAGATGGCATATATTCTGATTGCCTTGTTCCCTGGTCAGCCCTCCCTTCTTTCACCTCACTCCCCCCCATCCACTTTCCCCCTACTTTCTTGTAGGGCAGGGTAGATTTCTATGCCCCATTCCCTATATATCTTGTTTCCCAGCTGTATGAAAAAACAGCTTTTTTAAGCATCTGCTTTTAAAACTTTGAGTTCCGAATTCTCTCCCCTCTTCCCTTTCTACCCACCCTCCCTAGGAATGCAAGCAATTCAACATAGATCACACACATACCATTATGTAAAACACTTCCACAATACTTATGTTGTGAAAGGCTACCTATATGTCTTTCCATCCTATCCTGTTCCCCTTTATTCAATTTTCTCCCTTGACCCTATCCATTTTCAAATGTGTTTGCTTTTGATTACCTCCTCCCCCTATCTGCCCTCCCTTCTATCATCCCTCCCCCATTTTTTATCCCCTTCCCTTTACTTTCCTGTGGAGTAAGATACCCAACTGAGTGTGTATGTTATTCCCTCCTCAATTTGAATCCGATGAGAGTAAGATTCACTCATTCCCCCTCACCTGCCCCCTCTTCCCTTCCAACAGAACTGCTTTTTCTTGCCACCTTTATGTGAGATAATTTACCCCATTCTATCACTCCCTTTCTCCTTCTCTCGATATAGTCCTCTTTCACCCCTTAAATTTATTTCATTTTTTTAGTTATCATCCCTTTATATTCAACTCATCCTGTGCCCTCTGTCTATATTCCCTCCAACTCCCCTAATACTGAGAAAGGCCTCATGAATTAAACACATTATCTTTCCATGTAGGAATGTAAACAAAACAGTTCAACTTTAGTAAGTCCCTTTATGAATGCTCTTTCTTGTTTACCTTTTCATGCTTCTCTTGATTTTTGTATTTGAAAGTCAAATTTTCTATTCAGCTCTGGTCTTTTCATTGGGAAAGCTTGAAATTCCTCTATTTTATTGAAAATCCACATTTTGCCTTGGAGCATTATACTCAATTTTGCTGGGTAGGTGATTCTTGGTTTTAATCCTAGCTCCATTGACCTCCGGAATATCATAGTCCAAGCCCTTTGATTCCTTAATGTAGAAGCTGCTAGATCTTGTGTTATCCTGCTTGTGTTTCCACAATACTCAAAGTGTTTCTTTCTGGCTGCTTGCAGTATTTTCCCCTTGATCTGGGAGCTCTGGAATTTGGTGACAATAGTCCTAGGAGTTTTCTTTTTGGGATCTTTTCCAAGAGGCGATTGGTGGATTCTTTCAATTTCTATTTTACCCTCTGGCTCTAGAATATCAGGGTAATTTTCCTTAATAATTTCTTGAAAGATGGTGTCTAGGCTCTTTTCTTGATCATGGCTTTAAGGTAGTCCAATAATTTTTAAATTATCTCTCCTGGATCTATTTTCCAGGTCAGTGGTTTTTCCAATGAGATATTTCACATGGTCTTCCATTTTTTCATTCCTTTGGTTCTGTTTTATAATCTTGATTTCTCATAAAGTCACTAGCTTCCACTTGCTCCAATCTAATTTTTAAGGTATTATTTTCTTCAGTGGTCTTTTGGACCTCCTTTTCCATTTTGCTAATTCTGCCTTTCAAGGAATTCTTCTCATTGGCTTTTTGGAGCTCTTTTGATATTTGGGTTAATCTGTTCTTTAAGGTGTTATTTTCTTCAGTATATTTTTGGGTCTCCTTTAGCAAGTCATTGACTTGTTTTTCATAGTTTTATTGCATCGCTCTCACTTCTTGTCCCATTTTTCTTCTACTTCTCTTACTTGCTTTTCCAAATCCTTTTTGAGCTCTTCCATGCCCTGAGACCAATTCATATTTTTCTTGGAGGTTTTTGGTGTAGGTTCTTTGACTTTGTTGATTTCTTCTGGCTGTATGTTTAGATCTTCTTTGTCACCAAAAAAGCAATCTAGACTTTGATTTTGAGTCTGCTTTTGAGTTAGAGTTTGTTTTCTCTGCCTGTTCATGTTCCCAGCCAACTACTTGACCCTTGGGCTTTTTGTCAGGATATGACTGCTTGTAGTGTAGAGTGTCTAAGCATTGCTGTTTTCAGAGCTACTTCTACTCCACCATCACCCCAGGCTTTGTCACTGCAGAGCTCCTCCTCCCCCAAGAACCGCCAACCAGGACCACAATACAGATCCAAGCAGGGCACAGCAAGAGAATCTGCCTTTGTGCCCACAAACTGCTCCTTGCACTCCTTCTCTGATCCACTGCTATAATCCTCCCACCCTGTGATCCAGGGCCTCGGGAAGCAGCCGATGCTGTAGCTCTGGAAACAGCTTCAGGAGTTTCCTGCTGCTGCCATTGCCACCGCTGCACCACCTCCGCCACCCCCAGAGCTAGTGATCGGACCACTCTGAACTCGATTCCGCGGTTTCCCCGTAACCTGCTCTTTGGCATTTGTGGGTTGATAAGTCTGGTAACTGCCACAGCTCACTGTTTCATGGCCTCAAGGCCTGTTTCAGCTGGCTGATTCTGGGTGTGGTCTGTCCCAGCACGGCCCACACCAGGCTGCACTCCGCTCTCAGCACCCTGTCATAGACCCTTCCTGGCGACCATCCAGGCTCTCCTGGACCGGAGACCTCTTTCCCTCTGCTATTTCGTGGGTTCTGCAGCTCTAGAATTTGTTCAGAGCCATTTTTACAGATGTTTGGGGGGATTTAGGGGAGAGCTTAAGCAAGTCTCTGCTTTCTAGCATCCATCTTGGCTCCCTCAACTATAATTCTTCAGAGGGCAACTCAAAATACTTATGATTCTGTGATCTTGTGGCTTTGGAAGTTACCTCCAACTATGGGAGTATAACACATCAATACTTGCCCTTAGTATGTAATTCTTATCCAAGTCTTTAAAAAAGCAACTGAAAGAAATATTAACAACTATTAATCTGTATGCTTACTTTTTGTCTATATAAAATTTTTAAAAGAATCTTTGACATATTTTGAAGGCATCTTTGATGAAGGTATTAGTAGGAAACAGCCAGGTTTTTGAATGAACCACTCTAAGAAGCTGTGCTTAAGTGAATCTATACTTTATCCTGGATAAACATCTCTTTTCTGCTCTGAATGTCCTTCCTTTGACATGACACTTCCTTTTGAAGACACAGATCGTGAAATTTCCATTTCTTCCTTATAGGAGAACAATTCAGGTAATATTTCAACTGAAGCTAATGTTTTTTAAAAAATCAACGTATAAAAATCACAACAGGATTTTGTATTCTCTACATGTTTTCGGTCAACTGCTGTTTTCTTTAAGTGATCTAGATCTAGTTTAATCAAGAAAATCACAGGTGAAAGCCCTTTCATTTTTTCATTGATGATGCCAGTTCATGAGGTCTATTTTCCTAGCATGTTTAATCAAATGCTTGTTGAATTGTTTAATTGATAGTAGGTCAGTGGTTGCTGGTCAGTGGTTGCTGGCGTCTTCTCAGTTGCCTTTTTTGTTAATAGTATTCATTATTTTTTTTTCTTTGTTAGTATCTCCTTCCTGTGAAATATCTGAAAATCAATCCCTTCTAAATTGTTTTGCCTTCAACAGATTTGTTCTGGGTGCTGTTAGGTCTGGGGAGCTTCTCCAAAATTCACCATCTTAAGTATTATTTCCACTTCTTCACATAGGAATGATGTGCTAAGGACAGCACAAATATGGTAGTTGGTAGTTACACTCTCATCTTCAGTCAGAATAGAATGTTTCAAGAAGCAATGGTAAATCTGTTCCATTTTAATGTCCCTTTTGTCTTCCTTCTAACAATCTACAAATGCTCTTGCCATAATAATAATAGCAAAATTTGTATAGAGATTTAAGGTTTGCAAAGCACTATGATCTGCTGGCTTATTTCCCCTTCTATTGCTTTACTCATATTCCTCTCTCTTCTTTCTCCATAATGTTTTCTATACGAAGTTGAACTCCAAACCAGTTTTACTCTTGGCCAATCTTTTTCTCACTTGGCAAGGTGATTGAACATTTTCTGGCTAGTGTGATTTCTGGGTTCTTGCTCACTTTGGCAATTATTTTATATCTATGAAGCTCTTTTAAGAAATGGTGATAATGATGGTCAATGCCTTTAATTTCATTCATTTTCCATTTTTCATAGTTAACAGCCTATTTAAATAGGTCAGATTTCAGTCACTAAAATTGCATGCAATGATATCTTTTCATCTCTTCCTTATTCCTTTTTAACTTGGTGTTGATTTTGACCTCTACTTTAACAAGGCAATAATAGTATGACTATTATAGACAGATGAGGTAAAAATGACTCCATGTTAATAATCAGTGGTTACTTGTCTGTTATAGTCAATCACACTTTTTGTGATGTTTTTTTCCTTGGCAACAGTATCCCTCCAACTCTCTCCTTAAAAAGAGTATTTGTGACATTCAAACTTGAATCCTTAAGACTTTAGCCTTTTACGTCTTAATGCCAAACCATGTTTTCCTGCATATTTTTTATCCTCTTCCTTTGTGGCCATCTTTACGCTTAAGTTTGCAGGCATCAAGATATATATTCATTTGGATTGGAAGATCTTTTCAAGTTCTTTATACTTCTCTATTCCTTCATCCTCGCAACTAATGTTGGCAAATAAACCTTAATTACCTTCAAGATGGTCTTTTTACTGATATTCATTATGAGTAGTGCAAAGTAAAATGGCAATCCCATGAAATGTTGGGTTTGTGTTGCCTTTTGGACATAAATAGAAACCAATTCCACTAAATGTTTCATTTGTCTTTTCAAGAAGAAATGTACCCCCACTAAGGAACTACCCTAATGCCTCATCCTGCGTGGAGGTGACTCTAGGCTTTAGGTCACTTGGCGACTACTCTCATAAATTTTCCTAATCTGTTTAATCATGTTAGCAACTCCTTACTGAACTTTTCAATTTAGTCCAAACTGTCTAAATCTGACCAATTAATAACAGTTGTCCACTCCCATGACTCCAGATCAGACTGCTATAAAACCATGAAGACATTTGCTTTGGGTCTACAAACTATGACATTAGCTCTCCTGCTCTTCACTGGCCTACTCCTGTCTTTCCACGAATGGTCAATCCTGTTGAGGAACCATGGTGGGTGGGCTCGGGGTAGGGGTGGGGTTCCACCAAAATGGAAAGTGTCAAGTACAACCTCAGTGACAGATTGTGTATGCTGTACCTAAAAGGTAGTCTTTAAAATTTAGTGTTTTTCAGTCTGGAGAAATGAAAAAGAGGGAAGGCAAAGCCAACATTGATGAATTCAGTGAGGATGTAAACAGGGTGAACATGTTGACCAAATCCTAGAGAAGTGGAGGATATTCTTTGAAGCCTGAAAAAGGCAGGCACAGAGTAAATAAAAAGAAGTAAAGGAAAATTAAAGGAAGTGCAACCTTACACTGTGGGTAATGATAACAACTAGGGTGTTTCTATAGTGCTTTACAGTTTATAAACACTTTAAATGAATTGCCTCATTTGGCCCTCACAACACCCTGTGAGGCAAATAGCATTTAGTACAGTTTTAAAGATGAGAACAGGCGGAAGAGGCTGGGTTATGTGCCCAGAGTCACTTAGCAAACATGTGGCAGAGATAGGATCTAAATTGTCTTCTGGCTCCAGATACAGTGCTTTGTCCAATATGCCACAAGGTTGCATTTTTCTTAGAGATGGTACAGTCATTAAATATATACAGTTCAAAAAGGTTTAGAATTAAGGCATGTATGATAGCTGCAATATAAGTTTTCCTAGAGACACACAGAATTTTTTGGGGGCGAGAAGGCACACCCAACATTTTAAGGTTGACATCATGAAAGAAAATTATAACATTCTTTTTTTAAGTACATTTTTTCAATTATCAAGTATCCACCTTTTCTCCCTCTGCCTTCTGCCCCTCCACTGAAAAAAGGAGAAAGAAAAACAAAACCCCTACCACAAAAATACATAGTAAATAAAAACAAATTTTAACATTCGCCATGTCCAAATGTGTGTCTCATTCTGTATATTCAGTTCATTACTTGTCTGTCAGGAGGTGAAGTTGAATTTTTCATCATAGGCTCTCTGCAATGCTTGTTGCTCATTGTGCTGATCAGAGTTCTTAAATCTTTCAAAATTATTCATTTTTACAGTGATGCTGTTAGTTGTTCTAACCATGACCTTTCTGCATTCCTTCCCCCAGTTCCACTATCAGAAATAGAAAAACAGACTAGATGGGCCATAGGCCTGATACAAAATATTACGGGCTAAAGGTCACATGAAAAAAATATTGTACGAATGAGACTCCAGAAAGTCATTATGGGTAATACAAAAATGTCAGTAACTGTGAGTGGTTTCAAGCTGGTACCCTCCAAGCAGGACAATGCCCCCAAATGCCCTGATGCCATTATGGTTTTACAAGGAAGCATAGGGCAGTTAAATGGCCCAGTGGATAGAACTGGAGTCAGGAAGATCTGAGTTCAAATCTGGCCTCAGACACTTACTAGCTGTATGACCCTGGACAAACACACCCTTTTGCCTCAGTTTCCTCATCTGTAAAATGAGCTGGAGAAGGAAATGGCAAATCATTCCAGTAACTTTGTCATAAAAATCCTAAATGGGGTCACTCAGAGTCAGACATGATTGAAACAACTGGACAACAAATAACAAGAAAGCTACACTCATATTTTTATGATAATGTTCAAGTACATGTGATGAAGATCTATTAGCAAGGACAGGGCCAAGATTAGAAAGAGTAGATATAACTTCTTATGATGGAATGAGGGGAAGAAGTACCATGGCATATTAAAAAGAATTCCAGTCTTGGAGTGAGAAGTTTTGGAATTCACATTCCAGTTCTGGTCCTGTTAGTCATGTGATCCTAGGCAAGTCTCTTTTCTTCTCTGAACTTCAGTTTTCTCATGTATAAAGTTGGAGTGTACTATGTACTCACAGAGTTTGAAGAGAGGATTTTGTAAACTTTAAAGCACTTCATGTATATGAGTTATTATTTAGTTTATCTTGACACCAACTGCAATGGACCCCAAACCAAAGTTATTTGCAAATTTCCTACGACACTGTAACATATGGTGTCTTTACAAGTATTGAATCATATAATCACAGGATTGGAAGCTGTGTCTGACCTCAGGAGGTCATGTAGTCCATTGGTTGTGTCCAACTCAAATAGAAACGGAGCTACTAAATCATATGTAAAGATCCATGCCTGAGGCATACTTGCCTAGAATACAACATATTATTAACATTATGTTTTATTGTATTTTTTATTTTGTTAAATATTTCCCAATTCAAGATGCATATTTGACACCTCTCATCTAGTCCACCCCCTTTAGGCTGTGGTTTATTCTTCATTTTGGAAGAGTATCGTGACATCAGGAAGATGATGCCATAACATGCAAGTGAATTGGATTTAGCGAGGGAAGGTTATGCAAAGTCACCATCCTTACTCTCTCCTCTGGAGCCATCTGGGGTCAGTGGCAAAATATAGATCAGGATGACTGGAGATGGGCCCACACCTTTTAAGCAGATAAGCACTTAAACTATCTTTACTGGATGAAAATAGCTTTTTTTTAAATTAAGCCTTCCAAAGAATTAGTCCTCCACTTTCCCTGGCTACTTGCTCCAATGTACAACAATCCTGACTATTAGAAATGCTTTTTCTTGTGACTATCAGATCAAATTAACAACATTTAATGAGTACCTTTTATGTGCAAGGAATGGTGTCATTACAGTCTATTACAGTGCAGAGGTGGTGAAGGGCTTGGGGGTTGGGGAAGACAGGAAAACAAATCACTCTAATGCATGGTAAAATGGAAAAAGTTTGAACAAGGACCTTAGGATCTTAGAGGAGGGTGTGTTCACTTCCAGTGAAGGGGGAACTAGAGAAGGCTTCATGAAGATATCTGAGTATCAAGAGTAAACATAATGCTACCAGTTTATTCTTTTCCTTTTGTTTTGTCCTGTAAAAAGATGGAGAATAAAAATCAAATAAGAGACTAAAAGACAGAGAAGTAATGTGGCTTGGTTCCTCTTTTTGCCACCTAAGGCCAGGCAGAACAAACACAATCCTTCTTTCCATGACATACCTGCAGATATTTGAAGGCAATTATTATGCTTTTCCTAAAAGATCTCTTCTCCAAGCCAACCATCCCCACTTCTATTATCTTATCTTTGTATGGTATGGTGTCCAGGGGGTGGGGGGAATCCTCCTTATTCCCATCACCTTCCTCTGGCTGCTCTCCAGGGTCCTTCCCATTCTGGGTCAGCTTCTTCTAGCTGCTCGCTAGTTTGCCAATGTCTCTCATAAAAGGTAATGCCCAAAACTGAGTCCACTGTTGCATGTGTCATCCTGGTTTGCACATTGGCAGCAGCTCCTTTGGATACCCAAAGTACACTGGAAAGGGAATGGGATATCGAGTAGCCCCATCTCTTGGGCTGTTGCTATTCTAGAAATAACTTTAGTTTCAGGGCCTAAATCACTAAGGAACCTTTTGAATTTGTTGAAAAATATGAGTTTTTTTGTTGTTGTTGTGGTTGTCCAGTCATTTTTCAGTTGTGTCTGAGGATGGATTTGAATTCATGAAGATGAATCTTCCTGATTCCAAGCCCAGTGTTCTATCCACTGCACCACCTAGCTCCCCACAAATACTTTAAAAGAGGTATAATACCATTTTGGGAAGTCCCTCCATAGTGGATAGTGAGCTCTTCATGCTTTCCTTAATAAACAGTTTCATGAATTTTTGGGACCAAAACAGTCATCATTTGTGCCATTTGGGTTTGGATTGTAGACCACTGAACAGATAACAAAAAAGGGGTTTATTTAGGCTTAGCAGTGGAAGGATATATAGCATGGATACAGAATCAAGGTCAGTTCAGCCGCACTGCCTCTATACATGCCACGCTGGTGCAGAAGTCAGAGACCTGAGGAAGCCATCTTCTCACAGGCTGGCTTTGACCAGAGGCCTCCATGAAGCTGTGACAGTGGCCAAAGCATTACTCTCCTGAGCCAATTAAGTCTCAAGGATGGCTGCAATACATTTTAAGACTATATGGCAGATATTGATTTTACCATAACTTGGTGACCAACTTTCTTACAATGAGTTTCTTGGCATTTATCTAGGCTAGTGCTAAGATGACAGTTTCAGAGGGGTACCAGTGCACCTTTTTAGCCCTTCTAATTTGTTCAGATCTTCCAAAGGCCCTATTTCCAGGGTCACTTCCATGATACGATGAGTTTGTAGAGCAAGGCTCTAGTGGAGGGCCCACTAAATAAGGGAGTAGAAAATAAAAGGGGAAAATCCATTATCTCTTAAAAATAATGTTATAGAGCAGCTTTGCTCTGGGACTGGGATGAAGGATAAAGGGTGAGCAGGGGGTCTCTGTCTCACCTAGGTAATGATTATAGGAGCCCCATAAGGAGATAGTTAAATCGAGCAGTAAAAAGACTGCTCTTAAGAGGGGAAAAATATGTCAATCACACTTTGCCTTTGACACAAGGAAATTCCTTGAAACTGAGAATGGAGAGGGAAAGGGAGGGAGAATGTCTCGTCATGTGGGTGGCCAGGAAACTGGAGGCCAGAAAAGCATAAGAGGAGCGAGAGAGAAAGAGACAGAAGGGGAAAAAAAACACAAGATTGAATTCTAATCAAAATGCTGTGAGGCGTTCACACCAGGCCTTGAGAGAATATTAACAAGGTTACCAGAGTGGGGGGGCCTTTAGCCCCAGGAATTATTAGTGAATATGGAATTATATTTGCACAAACACAACCAGATGCAAGTGGCTAAATGTCCTGCAGATGTGGAAGGAGACAGAGTGTGTTCCAAATGGGCAGCAGCTTTATTTGCTTTACCCTTTCTCCCCTTGTGCCTGGCTGCACATTTCCAGTGGGTTACATTGCAGAGATGGCTCCGATGCACCAGGCCCCCTTAATTTCCCAGGGGCAAATTAGGCTGGCCTGGGAAGGTGTCCCTTCTCAGTGCCTTGCAGGGTGATTCTCTCAGCTAGTTTTCCCATGCAGGCCGACTTTTCAGTATGGTCTAAACCTCATAGGGAGGGAACATTTGCATTCCAAGAAAAGAATCTTTAAAATGACAAAAAGCTTGGAGCTCTGTAAGCCAAACTATGACCTTCTAACTCAAATATAAAAAGACTTATGTTGGTAGAGAAAGACAATTAATTACAAAACAAAAAAAGATTCCTTCACCTCCCCTTCAGACTCTAAGCCTCACATCCTTCCTTTGAGACCATTCAATGCAACAAGTATATATCAACAAATATCATCTTGTATTCATTACTGGCAAGGTGCTGCCCTAGGACCTATGAGGAACATAAATATCTATCTATACATATATATGTATACACACAAATATATCTATATATACATATATATGTATACACACACACATGTCTACAGTAAACAAGACTGCTCTTGTCTTTAAGAGGCTTACTTTGTACATCACAAAAGCCTTTTACCCTTTTGGTTTTGCAGATAGGATATCTCCAACTATTGCTGGATTATTTATTATATTATTGGTCTGGACTTTCATTTCGTTGGTACTGGGAGTTCTCCTGTGAGGAAATTTCCTCTGTCATTGTAAATCAAGAGCTGTCCTGAAGATTCACGAATTGTCTGGGGGCATTGATTGAATGACTTGCCTAGCATCTCATGGCCAGTTTGCATCAGATGGGGCTTGCCCGGGTCATATCAACTCAAAGGAAGGCCTCTACTGTTGAAATAAGATTAGAATGAGATATAACACACCAACTGGTGTGCTCTGCCCCAGGGATGTCCTTCAGGCTGATTCTCAACACTATATTGATCTCGGTTTAGTGTAGTTGTAAATAATCTCCACTGCCAAGTCCCCCTCTTACAGTCATTGTTTCATAGATTTCACAATCTGCATTTCTTCCCTATTGCTCCTAACTGTTCATGCTTAGTCCCCTTGAGCAGTTCTTAGATCAAAGACTGAGGGCTGGAAGTGACCCTAGAGGTCATGAATTCCCAGAATCAATCACAGAATCATGGAATGTGAGATGAAAGTCAACTCAGAAGCCATCTGGTCCAACCCATAACCAAAAGGAATCTCCACTATCGCACACCAGACAAGTGGTCACCCAGCCTCTGCTTGAAGAGCCCAAGGAGGGGGATCCCATTAACTGTCAAGGCAGCCCATCCACTCCCGGACATTCTAACTGGTAGGAAGTTTTTCTTGACATCAAGCCTAAATTGGCCTCTTTGCGACTTCCATTTCTTCCTCCTGGTTTTGCCCTCTGGGTCCAAATAGACAAGTTTCACCCTGGACAAGTTTCTTAATCTGAATGGTCAGGGTAACCCTTGAAGACTGTAGGTTATAAATGAATTTCTATTCTGTGGTGGCGGGAAGGAGTTTCCATATCAGGAAGATCTCCATACTGAAAAAATCATGTATCTGCCCTGCCCCATCTCTCTCTCTCTTTCTCTATCTCTCTCTCTCTCTCTCTCTCTCTCTCTCTCTCTCTCTCTCTCTCACACACACACACACACACACACATCCCAAACCCAACAACTGAGGGCATTATAATGTTAACATAGGGCTTCCCACTCAGCGTATAATACAATTCTTCCTGACTTATGGGGAACTTATGAGTGTCTGAGAGCGATTAATGGGTGGAGACCTTGTGTTCTTACATATACCACAGTATCCCTGCTGCTCTTTCTATAACAAAGGCTGAATTAGCCTATCTGGTATAAAGGCAAAAACCCTACATCCAGCATGCCCCTGGCCTGGTTCCTCCACAAGATACTAATTGATGGTCCTAGCTCCTCCAAGGGGTTGCAAGGAAAAGAAAAATTCCTCCATCAGTAAAGTAAGGTTGATGTTATTTCTCGCCCACTTGTTTCACAGAAGCCTCATGAGAGAAAACAGATTAAAGTGATTAATAACTAAAATTCTTAGAAAAATAAAAATTGCTTAATAAAAATAAGCAACTTTGTCCACTTACATTAGTCATAAGTACTTTTTGAGTTCCCAAAATGAGCATTATACTGTGCCAAGTTTTAGGGGCAAAGTAAAAACTGTGAAAAGTAGTTTACCTCAAGTAGCCTAATAAGGAAGATGAGAAAAATAAACATAATCAATACAGTGGATAGGTACCAACAAATCAGTGCTGGTACTTTTTTAAGGATCCAAAAAACTAGGATAATTGGGAAGGACACAGTGTGTCAAAATGACAGTACTAGCTTTGGAGTTATAAGTATACTAATTATAGCAACATTCTTCAACAGCTTTAAAGTGTGGATACCATATTGTTTGGTATTGACATTTGAATTGGAAATATATTTGGGGACAGGGACAAATAGGTGCCATGGGACTTGAAGGGTCATGGGAATCTTAAGGTGAGGGGTGGGATAGTGGCTAGAGGGCTGGACAGAATGAGTTAAAAATCCCACTAGTGACGCTAACTGGCTATGTGACCACGAGCAAGCAATTCAATTTCTTTGGCCCTCAGTTCAGTCTTTAAAATGTAGAAAATAATGTAGTACTTATCTTGCAGGGTTCTTGTGAGTCTCAAATGAATTAATCTATGGAAAGCATTCTTCACTGTCAAGTGTTATAGAAATTTAAGTTATTATTACACCATTCATGAGGGAAGATGTTTGCCCTCAGGTTACCCGGTTTGGAGAGAAGGTTCTCCAAGGGGAGGTCCTGACATTTCCTGAAATTAACCCCTTTATGATATTATATCATAACAGTAAAAATAAAATATTTTAACAAACACAAAATTACAAAGAATTCCTGGTTTAATCATCGCTAGCATTTATAAAGTGTCCTAATGTTTTCTACATACTTTGCATACATTATTTCATTTGATCCTGACTGGTTTAGATCTCACTCAGGGTCATCATAAGAATAGTCCAGTGTTAGATTGATGGATCACATTCTTTTGGGGAGTGAGTCCCAACTTCTTTGGAGTTGGGACATGTCATAGGTTTGATTTCACAGTGAGTACTCCCTGCTTCTAAAAGTAACATATGGCATATTGTTTTTAGAAAGAGAATATAAATTCATTTTTAAACTATTTTGCAATACCCCTGGAGATAAGGAAAGACTCCCTGGAATGTTAGGAATCAGTACCAAAAATACCAACTAATGTCAAACGTTAAATGCTAAATGTTGAGAACAGAACAAGAATAAATGTTCTCACTTATAGGGTACATGCATGCTTTAAGACTTCAAATGATCCATCATTTCATTGGTGTTGGCATTCTCTCCATTGATAAAGATTGTAATCTCTTTATCTTTCATGAGATTTTTTTTCATGAGTTGTGGACAGAAAATGAATTAATTACCTTTTGATCAACCTTCTGGTGATGAACTTTTCCATATGTAGCTAGGTTGGTCTTCACATGAAAGACACAGAAGTCCATCTCTAATAATATTCATGGTCGTAACTAACATTTACATAGTGCTTTAAAGTGACATAAAATGACATAGAAACAGGGGTCATGAAATCACACATAAGAATCCCTATAGTCACATAGTGATTTAGAAAACCACATATTATGTTTTAGCTCATTTTTATTTGTTAAGCATTTCCCAATTACATTTTAATCTGGTCTGACCCACATCAGGAGTGTTATGGGATACATGGACCATGTGTTCTCACCTCTGCTTTCATGGTCCTAACAATAATCCTGTAAGGTAGATCCTGTTTTACAGATATGGAAACAGAGGCAGAAAGGGATTAAATGTTTTTCCAGGTAAGTGTCTGGATTTTGGGCAGCATCCTAAGATGCAGGATCTGAATTCAGGTCTCCCTGATTCAAAGTCAAGTACCATCTATCTCCCATCTCCTTAGCTACTTCTGCTCAAAGACTATCCAGCTTTAGGCTTCTTAAAGTTTGTGACCCTTCTGTTGAAGACTTCTCAATTACTCATTGGAAGAGAAGGACTTTGGTAGATATACAAACTCATAGAATTTAGAACTGGAAGGAACTTAAGAAGTTGTCTAGTACAATTCTTTCATTTTGTAGACCAGGAGGACAAGGGCCATGGAGGCTAAATGGCATGTCCAGCACCCTGGTAGTAACAGAGCAGGATTTCAAATCCAGGTCCTCTCATCCAGATCATGTTTTTTCCACAATTCCACCAACAATGTATCAGTGTGACTATCATTGTACCACCCCTCCAATATTGAGTACTGATTGCCATTTCTCCAATTTGCAAGGTGAGATAAAATCTCAAGATTGTTTTGATGTAGATTTCTCTTATTTTTAGTGATTTAGAATTTTTTTCATATGATTGTGTATACTTTGCAATTTTTTTGAGAACTGTTTGTTCATATCCTTTGGCCATTTATTTATTGGATAATGGCTTAGTCATATATGTGTGTACATATGTGTGGATGTATATATATATATATATATGTGTGTGTGTGTGTGTATAAATGTATATATATATATACACATATGTATATATATATATATATATTACTGTTTATATATCTTGGATACCAAACCCTTATCAGAGAAATATGACACAAAGTTTTGTTTATTTTTTCCATTCAGCCATTTTCCTTTCACCTTATGTACACTAATTTTTTTCTGTGAAGAAGCTTTTGAGTTTTAAGTAATCAAAATTACATTTATCTTTTGTAATTGCCTCTATTTTTGTTTGGTTAACAATATATTTCTTAACGATACCTGTGAAAAGTATATCATCTGTTATTCTTCTAATTTTTGAGTATAATCTTTAATGTTAAGGTTATGTATCTATTTAGAATTTCTTCTAGAATACAGTTTAAGGTATTGGTCAAAGCCTAATTTCTGTCAGACCCCTTTCCAGATTTATAATTATATTATGCTCATATTACTTTCCTAAGTAATTTATGTTTTCCAATTTATTAAACAGTGGATTACTGAGTTCTATTGTTTCTGATTCTCCTTTGTCCAGTTTGTTCAATTAATTTGTATACTTTTTTTTTGGAGGAGGGAAAGCAGGGCAATTGGGTGACTTGCCAAAGGTCACACAGCTAGCATGTCAAGTGTCTGAGGTCGGATTTGAACTCAGGTCCTCCTGACTCCGGGGCTGGTGCTCTACTCACTGCGCCACTTAGCTGCCCCGTTTTATATACTTTTAAAAAACATTATCCAATGGTTCTGATGACTGCTGCTTTATAATATATTCTGAGGTCTAGAAGTGCTGTTTCCTCTTCATCTCTACTTCTTTTCATTAATTCCCTTGATATTCTAGATCTTTTTTTTCCAAATAAATTCTATTATTTTATCAAGTTTAATAAACTATCCCCTTGATATTTTTATTGGAATAGTATTAAAAGTATAAATTAATTTTGGTAGCATTATCATTTTTATTATATTGGCATGGCCTGATGAGTGCTGAATATTCCTCTAGATATTCATTGTTGTTGTGCAATCATTCTGTTGTGTCCAACTCTTCATGACCATGGCCATGGACCATCAGATGCCAAGTCCTTCTATCCTCCACTATTTCTTGAAGTCTGTTCAAGTTCATGTTCATTGTTTCCATGACACTATCTATACATCTCATCCTCTGTCATCCTCTTTCCCATCTGCCTTCAATCTTTCCCAACATCAGAGTCTTTTCCAATGAGTCTTGTCTTCTCATTATGTGGCCAAATTTTTTAAGCTTCAGTATTTGACCTTCCGGTGATTAGTCTGAATTAATTTGCTTAAGTGTTGACTGTTCTGATCTCCTTCACCAAGAGACTCTCAAGAGTCTTTTCCAGAACTTCAATTTGAAAGTGTTGATACTGCAGTGCTCAGTTTTCCCTGTAGCTCACCTCTCACAGCCATAAATTGCTACCGGAAAAACCAGAGGTTTGACTATGTGGACCTTTGTCGGTAAGGTGATATCTCTGCTTTTCAGTATGCTGTCCATATTTAAGGGTCCTTTAATTTCATGGCTGCAGTTGCCATCTGCAGTGATCTTTGAGCCCAAGAATATAAAATCTGACACTGCTTCCTTTTCTTCTTCTTCTGTTTGCCAGGAAGTGATGGGACCAATTGCCAAAATCTTAGGGTTTTTTTCAATGTTGAGCTTTAAGCCAGCTTTTATACTTTCTTCTTTAAGCCTCATCAAAAGGCTTCTCTTTACTTTCTGCCATCAGAGTAGTATCATCTGTATATCTGAGATAGTTGATATTTCTCAGAGCAATCTTAATTTCAGCTTTTGACTCATTTTGCATGATGTACTCTGCATATAAGTTGAATAAATAAGGTGACAATATACAGCTTTGTTGTATTCCTTTTTCAATCATGAACCAATCAATTGTTCCATATTCAATTTTAACTCTTGCTTCTTGGCCCACATACAGGTTCCTCAGGAGGCAGGTAAGAGGATTTGGTGCTCCCATCTTTTTAAGGACTTGACATATTTTGTCGTGATCCACACAGTCAAAGGCTTTCATGTAGTCAATGAAGCAGAAGTAGATGTTTTTCTGGAACCCCTTTGCTTTCTCCATAATCCAGCTAATGTTGGCAATTAGGTCTCTAGTTCCTCAGCCTCTGAAAACTGGCCTGCTCTTCTGGTAATTCTTGGTTCTCATATTGCTGAAGCCTAGCTTGCAGAATCTTAAGCATAACCTTACTGGCATGTGAAATGAGCTCAATTGTTCAGTAATTTGAACATTCTTTGGCATTGCCCTTCTTTAGGATTGGAACATAAACTGATCTTTTCCAATCCAGTGGCCACTGTCGAGTTTTCCAAATTTCTGGGCACATTGAGTGCAACATTTTAATAGCATCATCTTTTAGGATTTTAAATAACTTAGCTGGAATTCCATCACCTCCACCAGCCTTATTGTTAGCCATATATCCCAGTTGTTCCTTATGTCTTTAAGGAGCAATCTGTCCTTGAATCTATACAAGTGTCTTGTGTGTCTTTGTAGGTCAATCCCCAGATAGTCTATGCTTTCTGTAGTTATTTGGAATGACATTATCCTTTCTATTATTGCTTCTTGTGTTTTGCTATTATTATATAGAAATGCTTTTTGTTTATGAGTATTTATTTTGTAGCCTGCAACTTTGCTGAAGCTATTGTCTTAAATAGTCTCTTTGCTGATTCCCTAAGATTTTCTAAGTAAAACCATTATATCACCAACAAATAGGGATAGTTTTGTCTCTTCACTACCTACCTTTATGCCTTTAATTTCTTTCTCTTGTCATCTTGCTGTTACTAGGATTTTCAGAACTTTATTAAATAATAGCAGGGAGAGTGGGCATCCTTACGTCAATTCTGTATTTATTAGAAAAGATTCTCAGGTGTCTCCATTGTATACGATAATTGCTTTTGGTTTTAGAGTGATACTTTTTATGATTTTTTTTAAAAAGATCCCTTCATGCTTGTATTTTGTAGGGTTTTTAAAGCACAAAAGAGTGTTGCATTTTGTCAATAGATACATTTTCTGTATCTATTGATATGAGAACATGCTTTGTGATATTTTGATTTTTAATATGATTAATTATGTTGGTTTTTCTGTCCTGCTTTTATCTAGTTATAGAATTCTTCCCCCGCTTTTTAACTCAGTCAAGTACATTCCCACTTCTTCTCTTCCCCTTTAATTAGCCCTGTGTGTTATTTTTTATGTCTAAGTCTCTTCATCATCCATCCTCTCTATTTACTATAAAGTTTCATTTTCTGATTCATGATCCCTACAATTAACTGTTTTCTCTCTTTTCTCTGTATTCCTCATAAATCTTTCAAGGTATACATGCTAGGTTCTCTCCTCAAAGTAGTTGCTGCTATTGCCTTACAGAGACATGTCCCATGGATTCCCCTTTTCCATTATGTCTCACTCCCAGAACAATGCCAATTATTTCAGGTGACAGAGGATACTGCCTGATGGTAGGGCCCCTCCCCCACCACATCCCTGAGTATGTAGCCCACTACTAATCTATACCTTCCCCCACTCCTGCAATTTGCCTCAAAATCTCATTTTTCTATGTTCAGAAATTCTAGGCACAGTTTCTCTTTGGCAATTTGTAGTATTTAGCAAACCCAAGGTCACTCACAATGATTGATTCTTTCACTTCTAAATGCTCACAAACTATCTCTATACTTGTCAGAAATAGAATTTTGCCAGAGATTGGCACTGACCTCACTGGCCTGCAGTTTGAAGTATTTATTTTCTCCTTTTGAAAATAAGGACAACAGTTGCCCTCTGGAAGTCCTCTGTTATTTTCCAAAACTTCTAAAAGTTCAGCAATCACATTGAAAAGTTCTTTGGGTACCTTGGGATGTAGCTGATCTGTGCTTAGTGACTTAGGTACAATTCATAGAATTTCTCTACTGCTTCAGCCTCTATAACAAATGGCAGGGGATAAGCTGTAGTTATTTTCATGGTTGTCTTTTTGCAAATACTTATTATGAGTACTACAATATGAGATGACCAAATGTCCCATGAAATTATGCTTTTTGTTGCTGTTGGATTAACAATAAAACCAACTCTTCTAACTCTTTCATTTGGGTGTTCAATAACAAGGGAAAACCAGGAACAACAAAAACAGCATATTTGCATTGTATTTACATCCCTAAATTTCCATAGAAATGATTTTGCCCACCACAGGAATCTTACTGGCTCCCAAAAGAATTTGACATAAGGAACAAAGTAGGAGAGGAGGATGGTAATAATATTTTGGATTTGCATACAATGAGTTAGTCAAACACAAATTACAAGAACCTTTAACTAATCAGATATTTTAAAAATGCACTGGCTTTTAGGAGAAAGAAATAAACTACAGGATAAGTAGGTTTATATTAGATTTTACACAAACAAATCAATCAAATCAACAAATCTTTATGAAGTGACTACTGCATATAAAACTAGCCGCTGGAAAAGATAGAAAGAGGCAGATTTAAGGATGAACTGAATTAAAATCTCTCTTCTACCATTATGCGTTTCCTTAAGATAAGCCCAAATCTGCTTTCCTATGATTGTCACTTACTGCTCCCAAGTGTGGTGTAGTGGACAGAGTACTGAATTTGTTGTTGTCCGGATTACCTGGGTTCAAATCTTGCCTCACACACCAGCTATGGGGCCCAGTGTAATTCACTGAAATATTGTTTCTCACTTTCTTTATCTGAATAAATGGGGTGGGGGAAGGAGGAAGGAGGGTGCTAACTTGACGGCTTCTAAAAAACCCTTCTAGGTTTAAACTGATGACTTTATGATCTTCTACGTGGCAACTCTTCAAATGTCTAAAGACAGTTATCCCATCTTCCTCAAAATTTCCTTATCTGGATGCTGAACATTCCTAGTTCTTCTAACAGACCCTCACATGTCATGGTCTATAGTCCTCTCCTCATCCTTGTTGCCCTCCTCCATGCATGCTCCACTTTATCAATGTCCTCTCTAAAAAGTGGCTCCCAATACCACACTCTAGATGTAATCTGGCCAGTAGAGGACTATCATCTCCCTTGTTCTGAACATTGCTGTTGTTCAGTTATTTCAGTCATGTTTGACTCTTTGTGACCCCATCTGGAGTTTTCTTGGCAATACTGGAATGGTTTGACATTTCCTTCTCCAGTTCATTTTACAGATGAGGAAACTGAGGCAAACAGGGTTAAGTGACTGGCCCAGGGTCACCCAGCTAGTAAATATCTGAGGCTAGATTTGAGCTCACAAAGATGAGTTTTCCTGACTCCAGGTCCAGTACTCTATCCACTGCACTACCCAATTACCCTTAGAACATTATATTTATATTATTATTATGTTAGATTGCATTAACTTTATTAGACGGTACAAAAGACTTACGTTGAGTCTGTGGTTTACTGAAACCCCAAGTCCTTTGTACATTACTTCCTAGCCATGTGCCCCACCATCCTCTGCTAGTAAAGAGTTTTTTTAACCTAATTTAGGACTTCATTTCTACTAAATACAAAGTTATTAGCTCTCATTAGCTTCATCCACAGTTCTAGCCAATTTGATCTCTTTTGATCTTGACTCTTTCAACCAACACTTATACTTCCCAGCTTGTCATCATTTGTAAATTTGATGAGCATGCTTGTCTTGGACTTCATCCAAGGCACTGATAAAAATGTTGAACAGAACATGTCAGTATAGACTTCTACCCTAGTTGAAATAAATTAATCAACACTTTTTTGAGTTCAATCAGTCAAGAACTTTGAGACTCACATCACAGTATATATCCTACAGGCTATATGTTTCCATCTTGTCCACAAGAATATCAGGAGACGCTTTGTCAAATCCTGCCTCAAATTCCAAAACACTGTATCTGCTGCATTTCTCTGTTCTTTAGTAACCCTGCCAAAATAGAAATTAGGCTATTCAGGTTATGACTTGTACCTAGTGAACTAATACTACTCATAAGTATTGGTTCTTACATTTCTAAATGATCCTTTTAATTATCAGTTCTAAAAATTTACCAGGAATTGACAGGAACTTAGTTGGGCTTTAGTGAGCCAGTTAGTCAAACTTTATTAAGCATTTACTGTGGGCCAGTGATTGTGCTAAGCACGGGGGATACAAAAATGGCAAAAACTGTCCTTGCCCTCAAGGAGCTCACATTCCAAGGGGAAAAATGTAAAAAAAAAAGGTGGGTACATACAAGATATATACAGAGTAGATGGAAGGCAATCTCAGAGGGTAAGACACCAGCAGCCAAAGGGACAGGAAAGGCGCCACTGTAGAAGGTGAGATTTGAGTTAAAAAAAAAAAAAAAACTAGGCCAGAATGGCTGGAATAGTGTTCATGAAGAGTAACATTGCATATGAAGGCAGGTTGTGAAAAGCATCCTAGAGGTAATAAGAAATCATTGAAATTACTAGGGAAGCTTCTAAGGTTTTTCCCATTACGAATAATGCTACCTCTTGGTTATAGATAAATATTTTGTTCGTATTAAGAAAATGTCCTTTCATTCCAATCTATTTACAATTTTTAAAAATGAATGCTCATTTTTTCTGCGTCTGATAATAAAAGATCATTTCATTATCATTTAAAGTGCTAATTGTTTACCTAACATTTCCACTGTTTGATTGTTTCTCGCTCTTCATGACCTCATTTGAAAATATCTTGGCAGAGAGACTGGAGTGGTTTGCCATTTCTTTCTCATCTCATTTTGCAGATGAGGAAACTGAGGCAGACAGGGTTAGTTAAGGGACTTGCTCAGGGTCATACTGCTAATAAAGGTCTGAGACGAGATTTGAACTGAGGTCCTTTGGATTCCAGGGCCAGCAAACTATCCATTTCATCACCTATGCCCTTGCTTAACATACCAATCTTAAATTCTTGATATAATTCCAACTTGATCATATTGAATAAGTTTTTGTATTGCCAATATTTTAAACACTATTTTTGTAGCAATTTCAATTAATTACAATAGTCTATAGCTCTTTCTCTGATTTATTTTTTCTTTTGGTTTGGGAATCAGGACTATGTTCACCTCATAGAAAGGGTTGGGTAGAATACCTTCTTTATTTTTGAAAACAGAATGATAAAAAAGGTTGAAAGAATTCCATTATAAAGCCATCTGGAAAGTTTTTTTTTAATTTCTATGTGAATTCATTAATGGTGTGTTCAATTTTTTTGTCGTGACATAGTTATTTTAGATCTTTTTCTTGCTTTGTTAGTTTTGGTCTTTTATATTTTTGTAAGCATTCATTCATTTTATTTAGGTTTTCAGTTTTTATAACCATGTAATTCAATATAGCAGTTTCTGGTTATTTTCTTTATTTCCTCTCCATTTATTATGACTTCTTTTATAATTTTTATTTTTTAATTGTTTTGCTTTTTAAAAAAATCAAATTAGCCCTCATCATACATTTATCAGTGGGTGCTTTATTTATTTTTTATTTCTATTTTTTAAACTCATATTATTTAACTTACC
Organism: Trichosurus vulpecula; assembly: GCF_011100635.1. Classification (NCBI taxonomy): domain Eukaryota; kingdom Metazoa; phylum Chordata; class Mammalia; order Diprotodontia; family Phalangeridae; genus Trichosurus; species Trichosurus vulpecula. The sequence continues at coordinate 49,732,070 of NC_050579.1, forward strand.
TTATCATATCTTGTCTCCTCTTATTGACTGTAAGCTCTGCAACAACAATGCTGCTAACAGCTGCTGTGGGGGTGTAAGACAAATAACACCAGCACACCAGAGGGCTGCTAGCACAGGTTCTTTGATCTTCTTTTCTAAGGAAAGCAACTTTAAGGGGTTTACAATCTCACTTTAATTAAACATACATATATCATTCACTTAGTTCAGGGGAAAAAGTAAGTACCCTGAATTTCAGAGAAAATGCAAACAGAAATTACAAGCAGAAATTATATAAACAGAGCAAATAACACAAATCAGCAGAGAGGGCTTCTATTTGTCTGTTCATACCAATACATACATAGTTACCAGAGAGAGAAGCACCAACATCTGGGTTTTCAAAACTGGGGGGCTCCTTAATGACTACCCAGAGTGTCATCTGGCCAAATCACATGAACTCTCTTCCAATGAGTGAGCCCCTAAAGCAAAATGGTAACCTCAGAGTATATATACACTTCTTCAGAGTCAGAGGGTATCACAGCTATGTGACTCAAACTCATGTGACTTAGGCTTTCTTGTGACTTAAGCAGATCATCAAAGACTCTTGATTCAATCAAAGGCTCTTGATTCAAACAAGGCAAGACTCAATTAAAGGCACTTGATTGCCTTAGTGCCAAAAAGCACTCTAAAAGAAAAAAAAACAGCAAAAAATCCCACTTTGCTTGCCATTACAAGTTCCTTGAGGACAGGCATTGTTTTCCTGTTTATTTTCTTTTTATCAGAACTTGTGATTTTGTTATTGTGGATGTAAGGGAGCTATGAAATGATTTTTCACCAGTTGATGGAATGTAGTGATATATGATGAGGTTTTAATGTGTAAGCAAGATACAGCTGTGTGCTACTATTCCTTTATGAGGGTCAAATCTCTTTCTATCCAGAAGAGAACACCATGATTGGCTAAATGAACAAGCTACCCACCCCTCTGGGGGCTTTAGATAATTGGATGAATTTCAGCAATTCTAGTTCCAGAGTTAAGGACTACAGAGAATGCTTTATAAGGGGAGGGAGAGGGAGTAACTCCCCCCCCCCCACCCCCACCCATCAACTATGGCATCTCAATGGAGCTACTGAACAGGAAGGAGACAATGCCTTTAGACTGGAGCAAAGACAGACAATGAGTATAACCTGTCTCGGCAGAGAATAGTGTCAACTATGGACTCAGGAGCAAAGCAGACACTGGGGACCCAGCTGTGTAGCTTGACCAACAGACACACTACATCTAAGGAAAGCTCTGTGAGGATTCCACAAGAAGAGAAAGGGCTTTATGCTGTGAATTACCCCTGTGCCACATATATATCCTACATGTCTGCCTTAGTACCACTATATTCTATGACTATGAGCCCACTCTTTCTGTAGACACTATATTTGTAAGAGAGTACATCTCAAGCTTTTGCGGGGGAATGTTTTGCACCAGTTATTCTTACTATACCATATTAGTAAATGTTCTTCCCAAGAAGCTAAGTCTACTGGCTAATTCTTAATGAGAAACACATTGATGGCAGCTAAAGAACTACAATAATAAAGTAGTTATTCAGTGGGTCGCCCTTAGAACTTAAGGTAGCAATAACCTTCTGGGTTATTCCCCTACTTTGTACTTCCATTTGAGGGTTGGGTTCCCAGAGGGTAACCCCAAATTTATTTTTGGAAGGTCTTCATAAAGCTCAATTTTGGTGCAGTGTCTCTGTTAGGCAGACTACTCAGTTGGACTTCTAGGATCTGCTCCTTCCAGGAGCTAACATCCTTCCTTGTCATTAGTTTGTCAAGATCCTCCCTCTGCTGAGTGTTTCTATATCTAGGTCTAGCCTCAGGTGCGTGTTTCTGCTTCCAGATGGATGCACTGTCTCCTACTGGTTCAGTAGCTCTGATGATATAATATGGCCAGAGAAAAAGCTCCTTTATTTCCCCAAACCCTTGCCCTTTAGGGTCTCCCTCACAAAACACAAACTCCTCAGTTCTGGCACTGGAATGCTTATATTCATCTAGTTAAAGCCTCAGAAGGAAGAATAATTTGCATGCTCGCCAATGATGCTGTTCTCTTCTTGACACAAATGGATTCTCACCTTATAAAGGGATCACAGGACTTGAGATATCTTCTTTACACATTAAAGCCTCATGATGTGACAAAAAATGGGAATGGTTAATGTTGAAGGGGTTGTGGGAAGATAGACAGAACTAGTCCATTTTGGAAAGCCATCTGGAACTTTGCAAATAAATGAGTAAAACATCCATACCCAGAGATCCCACTACTAGGCTTATATGCCAAGGAGGTCATTAATAAAAAGAAAGTCTCTGTATACAGTAAAATGTTTATAGCATCACTTTTTAAAGTATTTAATTAATTTTTAGTTTTCAACATTCACTTTTATAAGATTTTGAGTTCTAAATTTCCCCCCCCCCCCGCCTTCCTTTCTCTCCAAGATGGCATGCAGTCTGATTTAGCCTATATGTGTATAATCATATTAAACATGTTTCCTCATTAGTCATATTGTGAATGAAGAATCAGAAAAAAAGGGGAAAACCATGAGAAAGAAAAAACAAAAACAAAAAACAAAGTGAAAATAGTCAGCTTCGATCTGCCTTCAGACTCCATAGTTCTCTGGATGTGGATAGCATTTTCCATCATGAGTCTTTTGGAATTATCTTAGATCCTTGTATTACTGAGAAGAACTAAGTGTTTATCAAAGTTGGTCATTGCATAATGTTGCTGTTACTGTGTATAATGTTCTCTTGGTTCTGCTCACGTTGCTCAGCATCAGTTCATGCAAGTCTTTCCAGGTTTTTCTGAAATCTGCCTGCTCATCATTTCTTATGGAACAATAGTATTCCATTACATTCATATACCACAACTCGTTCAGCCATTTCCTAATTGATGGGCATCCCCTTAATTTCCAATTTTTGGCCACCACAAAAAGAGTTGCTATAAATATTTTTTTTGCATTTGAGTCTTTTTCCCTTTTTTACGATCCCTTTGGGATATAGACCTAGTAGTGGTATTATAGCAGCACTTTCAACAGTAACCAAGTATTGGAAACAAAGGAGATGTGCACTGATTGAGGAATGACCAAACACATTATGGTACATGAACGTAGCAGAAAATTACTGTACTATGAGAAACAACAAACATGAGGAATGCAGAAAAGCATGGAAAGATTCATGTGATATGAGGCAGAATGAAGTAAGCAAAGAAAACAAAATACATTACTACAAGAAATGTACATGGAAAGAACAATCATGAAATAATAGTGAATATTGCAAAATAACAAATGATAAGCATAGAACAAATAAGACATATGACAAATCCCATGCTACTCTTTTGCAGAGAACCATGGGTATGGTTCATTGCATATATTCTCATGCTTTTTCTATGTGCTGGCTGATTTTGCTGATTTCCCCCCTCTTCTTCCTTTTTTTCTTTTAAAATTATTATTTGTTATATGGGATGGCTCTCCGGAAAACAGAGGGGAGAAGGGACACTGGGAGAAATTCTGGTGATGTAAAAAACAAAAGCCATCAATGAAATATGTTTTAAAATGAACAAAAATAGTTAAGGTTTTTTTTAAAAAAAACAAACACCTCACCATGCATGACTACATTTACTGACTTAAAAGAGTAGGAAGGAAATCCCCATTCCCCCTTCCCTATATTGGCTATTCCCAGCATGGATAGTCTGTTCACCAATGTAATTCAGCAAATGATCTCACTAATTGCTAATCTTAGAGAATTATCTGGGGGGAGAGGGGTTGCACTGAGAGGTTAGGCCACATGGCTAGTACGTGTCAGATGTACGATTTTAGCCCAGGTCTTCCTAAATGCAAGTTCCTAACTGCACTTCAAACCATCAGCACATACTACCTCTTATTCAGTCTTAAAACCCTGCAAATCATCTAGCACAGTGACATACACAAAGCAGACTCTCTATAAAATACCTATTGATTTTCAGAGTACGGCCTAAACATAACTTAAGACTGGAAGATTTTTCAATAATAAGCATAGAATAAAAACTTTCTTGGTTAACAATGCACAAAGCATTAATGATAAAATTCAATGCACAAAAATACCCTTTCCCTGACTATTAATCACCTATCTTCATGCTGTTTATGATTCCTTCGATTATGTTGGGTGCAGCCTTGTACCATGTCAAGCCACAAAATCCTTCCACCTGGATTCTCTACTGAAATTGAGAGAATTTTTGATGGGAAGCTGGTATCTTAGAGGCATCATTGCCAACTCCCATACTTTTTTCCCCAATAAATTTCAGAAAAATACATAATGATATAGCAGTGAGGTACGGATAACTGATCTGCTTCTTGGAATATGAAAAAAGGTAAGGATAGCCATCCATGCCTGGAATTCAATCCTTCGTGGCTTCCTGAGCTTCCTTCAAGTCTCCCTAAAATCCACCTTTTGCAGGAGCCTTTCCTGGTCTCTCTTAATGCTTGTGCCTTCACTCTATGATTATCTCCAGTTTATGCTATCCACATCTTTTTAATATATGGTTGTTGGCATGTTGTCTCCCCCAATAGCGTGAGCTCCTTAAGGAAAGGAATCATTTTTGTCTATTTGCTGAGCGTATAGTAGGCACCTAATAAAGGCATGTTGTCTTGACTTGGTCCCTATCTCCATATTCATTGGAAAGTGAAAATTGACTAGTATATGGAGAACCCCTCCACTCAAAGAGACAGGAATTTGCTGTTTTCTCTTTCATACATCTCTGGGGCTTTCTTCTACAACTTTCTACAGTCCAAAATTGGGACCATCAAGCTAGAGGGCCAAGTCAGAGAAGATCTAACTCTACATCCAGCCATCTACCTAGGTGGATGGTATTATTCGCATTTTACAGATGGAGAAACAGTGGCACAAAAAGGTTAAATGCTTTATAAATGTCACATATTCCCTGCCATTTAATAAGAAAAATGCAACTAACTGCAACTGCTATTTTAGGCAGGCTGATGAAATTTGATCAACTGATACAGAATTTGACTCAGATACTGCGGTTAAGGTTGTTTTAAGGTTTGTTTAGAGAGATAGGTGAAGAGGATTCCTACTACACAGTTCCTATCCCTCTTTACCTTCCCCTCCTAGTGCCACTGTTTTAGGCATATCTCAAGGATCAAACCTTCTGAAACATTGGCAGTTTAAGAAGCAACTGAATGACCCTGATAGGCATTCGTTATGAATTTGCTGAGTGAGCCCAGCAAAAGGTGACAATAGCCAAAGAATTCCTTCATCCCCCAGTGAGAGGACAAATATGTCTATTCTTCTTATCACATCCCCTACTCCATGTCTGAGATGAATACACACTGGTAGATTAAAGGTCAGAGTTGAATCGTTTATGCTTGAAGTCAGTTTTAAACACAGATGCCATCCACTCCTTTTGAGCTTGAAAATTTCTTCTAAGTGGATAAATGTGTATGGAAACTCTCTCCATTACCTTGATCAGCATCTGAATGCCAACCTGACACTTTGAATTGAATTAGAGAAACAAAACTGGATACCTTGAGACGTGAGGGCTGTACATAGTACCCAAGCTAAGAGTGGATTTAAACTCTTTCCTTATCCCATTTAGATCTAAGTCAGTATAAACTCTCCATTACTGAGAAATAGAGGTGTGTCTGCAGAGGTGCACATTTCCCTTGATGTTCTCAGGCAAAGAAACCCAATCCTTTCTTCTGACACATGGTTGCAATAGAAACCTTTCCCCCTCTGCCAGTCTGGTTTTAATCTGCTTGTTCAAGGAAGTTAGGATTTACAGTGAATGTTAAGAGAGAGAAAAACTACCATAAGTTACAATAAAATAAAATGGTATTGATTAAAAACCCGTATTACATATATGTGTATTATATCTATATACACATACATATATAGTATATTATATGGCCCTATATTCTTAAAATCATATTTATATTGGCATATGACAATGTAGTACTCTTTTTTAAACTAAAATTCTTTGGATAGTTGTACATTATCCAAATTTTTGTTGTCCTTTGTTATTGACGCTGCTGGAAAATAAGATGCTGTATATAAGCAGATGACCCAAATACCTGCATCATGCCATTTTAAGCACCAAATTAAAAAAAATTATATAAAATTTTATAAAATTTGTTAGGCCCTTCCTTTTACCCAGAATGGAAGACACACAATTTAATGCTTTTTTAATGACTCAGGAACAACGGAGATCTATTTGACTGTTTGCTCTTACACTGAGGGTGCCTAGGTGCTGTGTTGAAAAAACTAGAGTCTAATCTGCTTTTAAAATAAACCTTCTGTCCCCTTCTATTTGATTAGCTGTTGTTTCTGTTTATTGTTTCCTATTGATAAAATCTATTTTAAAAAGTCAAATATTTATTCAAACTATACTTACAGCTGTGGGGTTATAAAATATGGCCCCTGAATTAAAACTTTAAATAATATATCACCAATCCAACACTCTCATTTTGAAGATGAAGAAGATGAGACCTTCAATTCAGGTACATGGACTGCAATTTGCTACTCTAAAACTTTAGTTTGAGTTGCAAATACTAGAAGTATGAGTTCAGGATCACAGAATCTAGGTGATCATCCAGTTTACCTCATTTTACAGGACACAAAGATCAAAATTCTGAGGCCTAGAAAGGTTAAATAACTTACAGAAAGACCAGAATTTGAATCTAGGCTTTCTGATTGCAATTTGCATAGTCCCTGAACTTAAGTATCGTCAAAAGTTATTTGTTGTAGGAATGTGAGACAAATGAAATGCTTGGCAGACAGAGCTTCTGGGTAATTAGTAATCAATTTATTAGGCTAGCAAATAATAAATTAACGATCAGTAGTCTTTCTCAGTAACCAAAGACAAAATCATGGAGATCACCGAATGCTTAAATACCTTTGGAAAAGGAGGTGCCCCTGATGTGAAAAAAACCCTGACTGGTGAACAATTAATGAGGGGGTGGGCATATTAATGAGGAGATGGGCTAAATGTCTTCAGTTCCTCCTGCTGAGAATGTTACTTGATCTCGAGACTCAGCTGCCTCTAGCAATCTGGACGAAGAAATCCATCTGTACCAAGATCACTCTGGTTGTTTTCTCCTTTATAAGTTGGGTTACCCTAACCTCCAATGGGGGCTGCAAGGGTATAGACTTCCTAAGGGCAAGAATTCACCTAGATTAGATCCTGTTTGTAAGGTCTTCCAGTGGGGTGGGGTCCTGCCCAAGATTGCAGAGCATGTACCCAGATGACTTGAGCAGTCTCCTCTATCAGCAATGTCCTTCCCAGACTGCCTGAATGACCTGTGAGGGCTGATCCCTGAATGAGGAAATAGAAAGGGAAAAACCTCAACCCTAATTTAGTAATTGGTTATGAATATAATGGAATAATTGCTTAACTTTTATTCCTGGAAAAACTCTATAAAAACTTCATTAAGGGGATGTTGTGGGGAAGGGAAAGCCAGCATGGCTTCTCGAAGAACAGGTGATGCCACAGTAACCCCATTTCCTTCTTTGAGAAATGCTTAAGGTAGGTCAGTGCCTCAGTCTTATTTTCCTATGGAAGCTCTAATTTTGTTCAAGCCTCTTATTTTACACACGGAAGCTGAGGCTCAAAGAGTTAATGAAATAACTTCCCTGAGATCCCCATTAATAGGTGAAAGTCAGGATACAAGCCCAGGTGCTCTGTTGGTCCAGACTTGTTTTCTCCATACCAGACTGCCTCAAAAGACTGTGTGTGGGCCAAGAATCATACCTAGCTCACCCGCCTAGAAGATAGCCATGCTTCCCACCAATGTGACTAAATTAGCAGAAGACATGAAGCTGGGAGGGAAGCTGGAATTCTGGACAAAGGAGTCAGATGTAAAAAGATCTAAACGGGCTGGGATGGGACAAATTTAATAGGATAAAAATAAGAATAATTGTACAGTTCTACCCCTGGGTTAAAAAAAAATCAACTTCACCCCCTCCAAGGGGGAGGAATGACGAGATTGTTCTTGTGTGAAAAAGTATCTGGAAAGTTTAATATGAATCATCAGTGTGGTTAAGTGGGCAGAGTCAGGACTGAACTTGGCATTAGGAATTCTGAGTTTGAATCTTGCCTCTGATACCTAGTGGTGTGACCTTGAATGATGAGTCACTGAATGTCTCTCAGCCTCAGTTTCATCTGTAAAATAGATATAAAAGAACCTACCTCACAGAGTTATTGTGAGGAACAACCCACACACACACACAACACACACACATGCACACACACCCTTTGCAACTATTAAAATGCTATGTAAATATTAGTTGTTATTATTATAGCAGCCAACATTCACTAATACGATCTTAGGCCCCATGAAGAGTTCCACTGCTCTCTGCCCTAGTCAGAAAATACTTAGAGAACTATACTTAAGATTTAGACAATCTAGGTGTATCTAAAGGAAAGTAACCAGAATAGTGACAGGTCTGCAATATATGCAATATGAAGACTGACAGAAAGAACTCTGGGTGTTTCACTAGCATAAAGGAGGATTCGGGAAGGAACATGATAGTAGTCTTCAAACATTTGATGTACTACCATATGAAAGATCTTATTTTGGTCATATGAAAGATTTGTTATATCTAAGAGTTTTATGGATAGAATCTGTAACACTTGACACCTGATTGAATATGGCTGGTGGAGTGGAGTGGAAAAGGTTAAAAATGTAAGCAATGATGGCTAAAATTTATGTAGTATCTTCTGTGTGCCAGGCACTTTGCAAACGTCTCTTTTGATCCTCATATACCCTGGGAGGTAGGTGCTATTTTACAGAGGAGGAAATTGAGGAAAACAGACGTTAAGTAACATGCCCAGGATCTAAGGCCAGACTTGAACTCGACCCAGGTTTTCTTGATCCTAGGCCCAATGTTCTAGCCACTGCTCAACCTGCCTATTGACACTGTGCTAAGGGCACCGAATCTCTAATACTGCAGAGCCTCCTAAAGGAAATCCATAATCACTTAAAAAGTTTGGCCTAACTCCTTAAAGGAAAAACCAAGTGGGCCGAAAATGTTTGTGGTCCAAACCAGGATATGCAGTTATATAGCCACTGGGCTATTGGACAGTCTTGGACATCTTGGACAGTCCCTGAAAACAGTTTATAGGTTATAATTTCATAGCACTCAATTTTGGTTATTTTATTGTAATGTTCATTTACAGTATTGCAGCTTGGGGGTATGTTGTTTTTCTGCTTCTGCTTATTTTGCATCACTTTATGTTGTCTTTCCTTGCTTCTCTATATTCATCATCTTCATGGTTTCTTACAACACAATAACATCCTATTACACTCATGTACTGCATCTTGTTTGGCCATTCTGCAGCCAATGGTCAGCTACTTGGTTTACAATTCTTTGCCAGCTCAAAAAGTGCTGTTAGCATTTTAACGAATATGGAGATTTGTCATTTACCTCCTTACGGTATATATACATCTAATTCTACAATTTGTGGATCAAAAAAACGAACGTTTTAGTCACTTTCTTTGCACAATTCCAGATTGCTTTCCAGAATGGTGGTAACAATTCACAGCTCTACCAACAATCCATCACTCTGCCTGTCTTTCCACAAGCTCTCTTATTACATAACTGGCCTACCTTCTTTTCTACTCATATATCTGTTGTGTGTGATATCAGTCTTCATGCATTTATTAAGTGCTAATATTATTACTGTGCTTTATTTTGGGAATACCATGAAAAGAAAAAACAATCCATGGTCTCAAGTGTATAATTTAATGAATATATTATAAAGTATCTTTTATTATTGTCATTGTTAACATTTCAATGTTGCTTCTTGGGTACAATTCTTTATTTGATAGTATGTTATTTATGTCTACCATAGTCTCACCACTGCCCTTCCATTATAATTCTTTGGAAAATGTACTATACCATAATTTACAGCCATATAGTTTCTCTGAAAGTGTCTTTGAAAGGATGAGCCTTTATTTCAGGAACAATCTTACAATCACTAAAAGCACTGTACAACTCCCAAATGCAATGTAACCAAATTGGGCTCCATGAGAAGATACTTCCCTCTGCTTCTTTCAAAAAGCAGGCATCACAGAAGTTCATAAAATAACAGACCTATTTGGTATCTTTTTTCCTTCCTTTTCTAATTCTTTATTATAAAGAATGGCTCTTTAGGGGAAAAAATGGTAGGAAACCGAGGTAATATAAAAACAAGACACTAATAAATATTTTATTAAAAAAGTCTAGAAGGCCCCCAGCATGTTAGGTGGGCCCCCTGTGAAAGACTTAAGGAAAGACATGGATAAGGGTTGCACAGAATAAGGTATAGATAGGTATAGTATGTACCAAAGGACGGAGTACTCACTTCAATGGTATAATAATGGCTATGTATGAAGATGCCCCTTGACAGCAAGGATTTTTTTTCTTTTTCTTTGTATCTCCAGCACTTAAAACAGTGCCTGGTTCACAGGAGAGAAGCTGGGGCTAAAAATACAGATTTAGGAGTCATTTAGAGATATGAGTTAATCTGATGAAAGAAACTACTGAGGACATGAAAAGGAGATAAAAGAGAGGGTCTATGAGGAAAGGGTCACTTTTAATTGCCTTCTTGCATCTTTGCTCATATCATACTTCTAATTATTTGTGTAGGATTTTTTTTTCCAAAGTAAGATTGCGAACACCTTGACAGCAGTGTCTGAATTCTATTTCTGTATTCTAGAATTTAAGACAGAGATTTATGAGTTAAAAATGCTAAATAAAGGTTGAATTTAAGGAGAACAAACCACAATGTGCAACAAGATTCTGGGATTTAGAGGATAATTTTCCCCAATGGCACAAAGGAAAGGGAAAAATAATGTCTGAAGATGAGCAGAAAAAGAACTAGAAAAGTACTACCAAAGAGTACTAAGAAAAGTGTGTTGTGTTTGGCAATCAGGTCATTTAGTTCCTTCGTTACTTTGGTGACAACGTAAGCAATATTATAACAGGTTGAACAGGAAGGGGATGGGCATGAGTAAGCAGACACATCCTCAGACATGAGTTAGGATGGCAACTAGAAGGAATAACACACTCAAGGGGACAGTGAGGAGGTAGATGGAAGATGGGAAAGGTACAGCTAACCAAGCAGTTTCAAAAGACATGGAAGGGGATAGAAATCAAGGTCCAGGTGGAGGGGTTGGCCTTGGCCAGGAAGAGAGGACAGGTATGAACAACTGTGGAGGTGAGTTAGATAGGAAAAGGCATAGAAACTGGCATGGTTCTCATTTCATTGGTATAGGGAATTCCTGACTGAGGGAACTCCCTTTACCAATTCGGGCTGACCCCTTCTCTGCAACTTGAGTTTTAGCAGTTGTCAAGAGCATGGAGAAGTTAATTGACTTGTCCTGGGTTGCAAAGTCCATATGTCAGAGGTGAGACTTGTACCCAGGTCTTCCTGGTTCCAAGGGCGGTTCTCTACTCACTTGGCCATACTTTCTTCAATGTGAATTTAAGGTATTTAAATTTAATGGATTTGTCTTCTCAGTATCATTGCCAGCCAGATCACTTGCTAGGAAGAGGCTGAAGTAGGCTAGACTACTTGATAGAGGAAAAAATTTCTACCAGCCTTTATGATAAGGAGGTATAAATAGTAAGATACGAACAAGAGATATGCTCAATAGCATAGCTTCTCAGCCAGGGGTAAAGATCAAGAATAATAACTGAATTTTTCTGACTTCCTCCAGTTATACTTGGTAGAATAAGAACTACAGGGAAGAAAGCAGGTATAATGGTGATTTACTCACGGTTGGAGACTAATGGTTTTGTCAAAGTGGTCTGAGATTCTAGAATGGTGCCGAGGTTGACAATGACTGGACTTCATACAGGATAGGAAAGATAATAAAGGCAAATGAGTTGTGTAACTTGGTATTACAAAGACTTGGTCAATATTTAATGTAAACTTCTAATTTATTTTTAGTAAGTTCCAAACACCATGTACAACTAATCACTCTGAACTGTCTCATTACTTCCTCTAGACCCTGTTATGTTCTGTCTACTAATATAGTTTTTTTTTTTTATCTTGTACTGGACTATCATCTGCTAGGGGTCAGGGTCTTTATTTTCACCTATCATCTACCACAGAGCTTCAAGAATCAAACAATAATTTTGAATGAACTACCATAAAAAATTTCCTATTATGTTAGCTCTTATTATTATAGCAATAAACTGAACAGGTGATTATTTGAGTCCCTACAGTCAATCTAACCCACGCCCCGTCCAACCAAAAGCAAAAAAAACCCAAACAAAACAAACATCTTTTCAAGCAAACTGGATTTCCCTACTGTGTCAGCGGCTTTTGGATTTCCAGTTAGGAAACACAGAAATCTGTGTACTCAAAACATCTGCACAAGTCCTATGCTCAGACTCCCCTCTGCAACACCCCCAAGGGTCCTCCTGCACCCGGGATAGAAAGTCAGTAGGGAGAGAGGGTCTATGACACCCCGAGGCAGCCCGTTCAACTCCTGATTGCCTCTGATTGTTTTTACCCCCTTGGCACCTTCCACTCGCGGCTCCCAGGACCCACCCGTCTAACCCCTTTTGCACAAGACAATTTTCAAGAGCCTGAGCTCAGATACCTCGTCCTCCCCGCGGACCCCTCCCCCATTCTTCGCTCCTCCAGACCAACCCCATCTGTCCTTTCGACCGAATGGCTGGTTTTTTTTTCCTTTTCTGTCTACATGCTCCCAGATGCTTTTCTGAAAAAAGGCAAGTCCAGGACGTGGTCTTTGGAGAGGCCTGGAGAATGAGAATCGATCACAAGCTCCGAAAACTCAAGAGACTCAGAAGGAAGTAGACCACGGTAATCGAGACCGAGCCAAGTTGGGGGGGAAAAAGGCTGAAACTAAACTTCCGGCGCTCGCCGATGACATCACCAAGCGCCGCTGGCGCCTGCCCCTCTCAAGATGGCGCTGCACCTGGTGCGGAAGGCGCGCGGATGCCGTAGCTTCATTCGGACATTTCACGGAGGAGCCGTTGCGGATCCCGTTCCCCAGGTAACCAAAAGAAGCCCCTCTTCCACCAGTCGCCGCTGCCACGGCCCCTCCCACCCCTCGACGACTCTTCTCAGTTCCTTCCACTTCGCTTTTTCGGTGGGAAAGAGACGCAGCGGTGACAGCGCAGCTCCCCGCTTGTGTTGTAACCTTCATTTTGGAAGAGTTGCCTTTGACCCGGTGCGTGGTGACGTTACGTGACGTATGACGTTTAGATCGCGCTTGCTTGAGACTACTGCGCCGACGGCATTCACGTGATCATAGCGCTCGCCTCTTTTCTGCTTTGCTGCCTGAGTAGTGGTCGGCTGTGAGCCTCGAGTGCCGAACTTTTGCCTTCCCTTCCTTCTGGCACTGCCGGGCACGGTGTCCTCGATTGTTGGAACCTGGGCACCGGCGCGGAAAGGCACTTTAGTGGTCACATTTTGCGCGAGGAAACTGAGGCCCAGAGGAATTAAGTGATTTTCCCAGGATCGCACCTCTAACCATTAAGTGACCTCAGGGCGGATCGGAATCCAGGTCCCTCTGCTCCAGAGCCAGCACTTGTACCAAACCACTCTGATCGGGTTAGACCTTTACTGTGTAGGTGTGCCTTCCCTTCCCCCAATCGGGAAGCTCCTTTGCATCTCCCAGAAAACACATAGATTGGATCATAAGGTTCGAGCAGGAAGGGACTTTGGATACCACCTGCCCTAAATGCCTTCTTTTACGGAAAAGGAAGCAGGTCCGTAGGCTCGTCCCAGATGACGGTGGTGGAGCCTACATGCAAACATACGCCTTCAGATTCCGAGCCCAGCACATTTCCCAACAAATCCCACAGGTATTTGGGCATCAGGTGGCAGCTCCCATGGTGGGAAGGTGTTTTTGTCCGATCAGTCCACTCTCCCACATTCACCCCTAAACTCAAGACTTTCCCTCAGCTGCATCTTAGTGCTCCATCCGGGAGGCTCCATGACACAAACGAGGGAGCCAGAGTGTTGTCTTCTCCTTGGATCGAGGTGTAGGGATAATGGATGGGGAGTGTCTAGCACCCGGAGCAGTGGTCACCAGGCTCTTTTCAGTACCTGAGAGCATTTGTGATTTCAGCTTGATGAGAAATCTACACTCAGGCAAATGGAAGCCTCTCTAGTGGCCGGTCCCCAGTTGCTGTGGCCCAGACTTTACCACCTGGTGGCTGACCTTCTGGTGAAGAGTACACCTAGCCAGGTTAATTCTTGAACAAGGTCTGTCCATGTTTAAAGGGTTTCTGGCTTAACAGACTCTACCAATGGGAACTTGATAGCCTTCACAATGACTGGGCTCATCTCCATTCTCTAATGAAATATTGAAGTAGAACTTAGCTGGAGGGGCAGTAATGATAAATTAAGGCAAATCTAGTCAACACGCATTATTAAGCACCTGGTATTGTGGTATTGGGAATACAAATATAAACAAAAGAAAGACAGTCCCTGCTCTCAAAAGAGCTTACATTTTAAGGGGTGGGGGTAGGAAGAGAAATTACATCATTAAAAAGGAAACTGAGGGGCAGCTAGGTGGCACAGTGAGTAGGGCACTAGACCTGGAGTCAGGAAGACCTGAGTTCAAATGCGGGCTCAGACACTTGACACATTTACTAGCTGTGTGACCTTGGGCAAGTCACTTAACCCCAATTGCCCTGCCAAAAAACAAACAAAAGGAAACTGAAAGGTGTGGGGTGAGGGGCAGAGGTGCAGCCTGGGGAGGGATGAAGCTATGATTGACTTGGGCAATCTCTTTAAAATAGAAATTCTGAGAGGAAGCAGACAATAAGTAGGGGAGGCCCCAGGAGTGGTGTGCTTCTATTGTGAGAAGTCTGAGGCTAGACTGAGTTTCCAGGCTGAAGAGGTTTCTTTTGCGTGGTTGGTTGGTTGTTGTCCTTCATTCTCAAAGAGGGCCGAAATGACATCACTATGCTAGAGTCAAGTTTCATTGTGTCAGACTGTTACTGATCAGACCAATATTAGCTTGGAAGATTCTACCACAGGTCAGGCACTAATAGTCCCTGTGAACATTTGGGGTGGATTCTCTAAATCTGTGCATCTTGCGTTTCTTTTGAGCTATTTCAATTCTACTTTGCTCATAGATCACAGCACCCTTTCTGATGTGGGCACTCTATGCTGGGTGGTCCTGTGCCAGTGTCTCCCAAGTCACACAATTCCAGAGTTCTCAAGAGAGACCTTGAGAGTGTCATTGTATCGCTTCTTCTGACCACTGTGAATGTCTGAACTCTTGCCCTATGTGAGTTCTTCATAAAATCGTATTTTTGGCAAGTGTACGTTTTGCATTCGAACAATGAGGCTACCCCATTGGAGTTGCACTTTCTGAGGTAGAGTTTGAATGCTTGGCAGTTTAGTTTGAGAAAGGACCTCAGTGTCTGATATCTTGTCCTGCCGGGTGATCCTCAGAATCTTCCTAAGACAATTTAAATGGAAGCAATTCAGTTTCCTGGCACAGCACTGGTATACTGTTCAGGTTTCACAAGCATAGAGCAATGAGGTCAGCACAACTCTGTAGACCTTCAGTTTGTATAGTGAGAAAGTCTGAAGAGTTAGGTATACAGCCTGTAGAGGTAAAGAAAAATGTTTTTCTGCAGAACCCCATCTTTTATGAGAACTTGAAAAAAAAACACTGGAGTTTTGCATTTTTATCAGACTGAGATAATGATGTCAGATAGTCATGTCAGAATTAATTTGGCATCATTTCACATTAGTTGGGGTGCTTCAATGCTGAGGCCAGGAATATGTGGGGAAGATACAGGGTGGAACTGGAATTGCCCAGAGGCTGATGGCAGCTGCAGAAAGACAAGAGGGGCCGCCAGCCCATCATCTCTGCACTACAGGCCCTGTAGAAATTGAGTTGAGTGGAAAACTAGCTGAGGATGGGTGTACAATTCTGAATTATCCTCAGAATGTTAGAATCTTATTACAGCATTTCCATCTTGATTGACCAAAAGTTCATTAATGACACACCATATTGATAAACACTATAGGACATTAATCCTGTAGCTCTGCTTTAATTCTAGATTCCCTCTTTTATCTCAGAAGTTATAGGTGACAAAATAGACCATAGGCCTGTAATTTTTTAAATCTTTAGTAGTACCTTGCCACATAATAATAATAGTTATAATTTACATAGCTGTTAAAGGTACTATAGGTTTACAACTGTTTATTTACATTTTTACATGTATTATCTGTACATATGTTATTTTACACATTTGATGCTCAGAACATCCTTGAAAGTTAGGTCCCATTATTATCCCCATTTTACAGATGAGGAAACTGAGGCTGAGAAGTGACTTGCCCAGGATCACGCAGCTAATAAATGTCTGAAGTCATATTTGAACTCAGGTCTTTCTGACTCCAAGCCCAGCCCTCCATCCACTATATCACCCAGCTGCCACATTTAACAGTAGGTACTTACATCTTTTTTAACAAAATGAATGCAAATCTTGGTGAAATCAGAAGGAAAGATCCTGTAACACGTGTTGGTAAAGTACAGTCTGACTGGTATGAGAAATTTTACTGATAATAGACGCTAAAGAAGTGCCGTCATTCTCTATTGTGGCTTCTGTCACATTCGTAGCTAAACAGCAGAACTGTTCAGGTTTAGTTATCTGGTAATCTGTTTTGCTCCAAGACCTAAGGCGAATACACAGAGAGAATTCTTGCAGTCCACATAAGAAATTAGGGATATTAGAATTTATGTAGTGCTTTTGTATAATGGCATTTTTTTTTCAAGGATAAGACAGTGAATCCAAACTTTAAATTTGAGAGTTGTAAAAACCAAATGAGATGATGTATTTGACGGCTCTTTTAAAAGTATGAATTGTCACATAAATATTAGGCAGTATTATTATCTTTGGGAAATTTCTAGATGTTTGAGAAACATGTTTGTCAAATGGTGTTATTGGTAAAATGGTCTTAGAAAAGGACCAGTAAAAATTTATGGCCACTTTTCCTGTATGTGCCTTCCTCTCCTTCTGAGGAGTTTCCTTTGAAGAGCTTCATGGACAGATGCGGAGATATGTGAAGGGAAAATTGGGTCCTTAAAACAGATGCGTTAGACATATTTATTATGCCTCATAACATGTATAGAAAGTGGAAAATATTTTGTTTGAGCTGAGAACAAAGGAAATAAATTCACATTTTAGCATTAGCAGTTTTAGAAAGGCACAGAGTTGAGTTTGCCATGAAATTATGATCAAACAATTAATACTTCCCATCAGTGAGGATGTTCTTACTGACCAATAAAAATAGATGGATCACAGCGTTATTTGTACTTGTAAATAGCTATACATACTAAAACATTATGATTTTTAAGGATAGTTTACAAGTGGCTTAATGGGAGGTCATATTCTAAAGTAGTTAGAAATACAATGTGGCAAAAGAAAAATAATTATTACTGAGCTTGTATTGTTGAAGCTCAGTATTCTAATACATCAACGCTACATGTAGAGTTGCATCACACAATTTTTGCTAAAAATACAGTCAGGAATGGATAAGAGCAGGCACAGAATTATCAAGTTATGGGATATATGCTAGCCAGAAAAAAATGGTTTCATTTTTCCAGGTGTCACCCAACAAAAAAACAGTTGGGGAGAAAGTAGTTAGAAAACCAAAGGAGTGAATGTGCTTCATGGGGATAGGGAATAGGGACTGGTCTAAGGGTTCCTATACCAAGGTAAGAAACTCTCTACCAATGAGGTTTGATATCCTCTCTGCAAATTGTATTTGTAAGGAGTTGCTGAGATTGCTGAGAGGTTAACTGTTAGCACTGGGTCTTGAACTGAGATCTTCAAGGCCATTTTCCTATCCACTAAGCCATGTTGCCTCTTATATTTTGGAAATATATCTAATAAATAGCCTACCAAACTAAGTACAGAGGGGCTTTTAACCAGTAGCTTGATCACCAGGTGATAAATTATTTAGATATGAGATGCCCCATGAAATAAAATGCCTCAGTCCTTCTTACTTCTGCAGTGACTGTGGTCTAAAAGGGGACCAGAGGTCACTGACAAAGACTCATAGTTGTTGAGATTCTGATTCAGTGACTGTGAATTAACCTACTACAGAAGCAACTGAACCACATGCATATTGAATCTCTAAATGAAGTCAGAAAACAAAGCTAATTGGAAGGCTGGCTAATAAGTAAAGCTTGAAGAGGTAAATGAAGAAATTAGAGGAGTGTTCAACAATCCTTGTGGACTGGATGCCAAGGTGTGATGATAAGAAATTTGTTGGCATTTAATTGGTTAATCCCTAGACCAATAGTGGTGTCTCAATGTGAGATATTAAATTATAGAGATATGTTTAGTAGAGTGCTACGGGATATTTTCTGGACATTGTTTTGTTTTTGTTTTTCCACCATGACCATTTTCCAACCTCCTGTGGCTGGCCCTGCACCCTCCAACTTGACCTCCAGGGACTATGCCCTGAAGAAGCTTTGTAACTCCAGCCCTGCCTGGGCAGTCCTGTTTGGTGAAGTCTCTCACTATATCCAGCCAGCCTTAGACCCGATCATGTTCCTTTACCAGCCTACCTAGTTACCACTGCTTACGTCCTTATTCTTCCCCCCACACCACGTCAAATGAACACTTCTCTTGTTTCTTAAAAGTGTCAGTCGATTGCCTACCATTCCGTTTTCTGTCTCTGAGATTTCTCAGACCAAAACACCTTTTCTTCACCTCCACTTACATGTTTCCTCCCCCCAGCTTCTTTAGGACTGAGACTGGCTTTCACTTTTGTGTCTCTGGCTTCAATGGTAAGCGTAATATCTGACATCTCAGAGTTGGAATTGAGCCCGAAGACCATGTGATCCAACCTCTACCCACATAATACTCATAATAAGTATAGTAAACGCTTTGTTACCATTCAGTCATTTCAGTCTTGTCTGACTCTTTGTTATCCCATTTGGGGTCTCCTTGGCAAAGATGCTAGAGTGGTTTGCCATTTCCTTCTCCATTTCATTTGACAGATGAAGAATTGAGAAAAACAGGGTTAAGTGACTTGCCCAGGGTCACATGGCTAGTAAGTGTCTGATTTGAACTCAGGAAGATGAGTCTTTCTGACTCTAGGCCCTGAACTCTAGCTTGTGAGTCTGGGAAGATGGTAGTACCCTTGACAGTAATAAGGGAATTTAGGAAGAAGGGAGGGTTTTGAGGAAAGATAATGAATTTAATTTTGGACATGTTGAGCTTAAGATATCTGCAGAACATCCAGTTAAAATCAGTGTTTGCTTAGCTCCAGAATTGAAAGCCATTCTTTGCTGAGATGGTATGTGCCAGATATAAGAAGCTGGTGCTAGGTTATTTGTGGCTAAAATTGGCATGGCTGCAGCAACCTTCTGAAACCTAGATTTCTTTGGGGCTACCTGTATCTTTTCTGTAATCTCTTTGATGGCTTGTCAGGACTTTGTGGGTCATTGTCATCTGCCTTCATAACTTCTTTGGGAACCAGATCAGTGTACTTTCTATAGATAACTTTGTCTTTTGACCTTGACCTTTTTCCCTGTCCAGCACTTACTTCATATTTAATTTTCCCTTCTGTATATCCATCTGAATGGCCAGTGCATTGGATATTTTCTTTTTTCTTCCGATATCGTGGTAAGGGGATGTGATCTAGATGAATATTCAGCAAACAAAACTGAGAAGGAACTGAGGGGCAGGTAGGAGAACTAGAAATAATGTCACAAAAATCTAGAGAGTATTGGGTCGAAGAGGGTGATTGAGGGGGTTAAACACTGCTCAGGTCAAGGAGGGAAATTGAGAAAAGGATTTAACAGGAGATCCCTGGTGACTTTGGAGAGAGCAATTTCAGTTGAATGAGGTTGGAAGCCAGAATACAGAGAATTAAGAAGAGAATAAGGGGAAAAGAAGTGGAGGCACTGATTGTTGGCAAGGAGTTTAAGGCAAGATAAGGAGAAGAGTTATGGGATGATAGCTAGCAGAGGTGGATGGATTGAGTGAGGAGTTTTGTAGGAAGCCAACACAGGGAGAGACTGGAGAGCGGCTGGTGAGCAGAGATGATAGAGGGGACAGTCTTCTGAAGAACAAGGGATGGAATGGAATCACTGTGCATCTAGAGGACATTGGTTTGGCAAGGGGAAGGGGCACCCATTTGTGTGAAACAAGGATAAACAAGGAGATAGTAGCAGAAGGTATCTGCACAATATAAGATGGAGGGAGAAGGGAGGAGGGAGCCATCAGTGAGTGGGCTCGGTTTTTTCAGTGCAATATGACACAAGGTTCTCAGCTGAGATGGTGGGGGTAAGTAAAGAGGGCATTGGGAGATTTGAGGAGCTGTAGTGAGCGGGGTAGAGTTAATTAGTGAGATGTAAAAGGAGTGCCCAAATGAGGTTAGGTGACATAAATTTCTAGTGGCCCACTAAGCACAATTTAATGATTTTTCTCCAGCTTCATTCAGCAGCATATGAGTAGGTGCTAAGGCAGTGGGTTATGAGAGTACCCCAGGGCTAGCGTTTGGCAGGGCACATGGAGAAAAAATATAAAATAACTATCAGGTAGTAAGGATAATTACATTATGTCATTTTTCAAATGAATCAGTAGGTTTGAATTGCATAATACTTTAAAAATCAATTTCATGTAGGCCACTTGCATTTCTTGTTATGATGGCATGGCACAGTGAAAATTATAAATCTCCATCTGCCCTTTGTCCTCCTACAGTGTCGTTTAGCCTGGATGAATTATGAGAGAAGAGCAAAGTCTCCTTTCCAGGTCTCTATTTGGCGGTTGCTGCCTGACTTGCTTTGTGTAAAATAGAGGCTTTTAGCAAATGAGTCCCTTGATGCTTGTAGGAAGTTCTGTTTACACACAGTCCACAGCCAAGAGGTCAGCTTGAACAGAGCCCCGAGGACAGAAAAGAAGTGGTAAGCACTGATGCTGATGGATGACTAGAGAGACATCCTTCTAAGCCCTAGTTAGGATTTATAGCTGGAGTCCTTTTTTAAAGAAAAAACAGAGATGATATGTGGGAAGATAATAGAGGTAAAAGTCCCTTTTTAGGCTAATTCCTGCTTGAACAAAATGAAGAAGAACAATAAGGGAAAAATTCTATTTCCAGGTAATTTTGACAGAAATATATGATAAAGTATGGTGTGAAAATGTATTACTCATTGCAGTGATACTCTATTTATATTGCCCCTAAATTTTCACTGGTATGTGGACTTTTTTTGATGTTTCTTTCTTTCTTTGTTTTTAAACAAAAGTTTGATTCCTTCAGTTGCTAACTTTGGCTGCTTATGATTCTAAGAGCATATGTTTCAGTGTACCTTTCTAGTTCATCCGTCACATAGCTGCCAAAATAACTTTCCTATAGTATAGTCTAGGTCTAACCATGTTACTACCCTACTCAGGAAACTTCAGTGTCTCCCTATTGTTTTTAAGATAAAAATCAACAGTCCTTTATTAAGTGTCTACTATTTGCCAGACACTGAGGATTCAGACAAAAATAAAACAGTCCCTGTCCTTAAGAAGAAAACAATCTGTACACACGTAGCTATGTACGAGCTAACTTTGGGAAGAATACACAAGCAGCTCTGGGGATCAGGATGGCTTATGTACTAGGTGATGAGCTGAGCAGAAATCTGATTCCAAGGAGCAGAGGCAAAGAGTGAGGGTATTCCAGGCCTGGGGGACAGCAGTGCAAAGGCAGTCAGAATTTGGAGTGTTGTGTTTGAAGAACAGAATGAACAGACTCCTCAGTTTGTCATTTAAAACCCTTCAGAATATCACATCAGCCTCCCTCTCCAGAATCATTGCTCATTACTTCCCTTCACACATTCACGCCTTGGCCAAACTGAACACATTGCTGTTCTGAGAGCCCATCACAGCATCTCACTGGGTCCACGCTTTTGCCTAGGCTGTTTGTCCTCCATGCTTTCTACCTCACCTCTGCCTCTTAAGTGCCTTCAAGGCTCAATTCACATACCATCCTCTATAAGCCTTTCCTGATCTTCCCATTTGTTTGTGCTTTTTATCTCTTCAAATTACCTTGTATATACTTAGCTGTTTACATAGGATCATAGAGGACCTTAGCGGTCCTCAAGTCCAACCTTTTTTTACAGATAAGGACATTGAGACCCAGAGACATTTAGTGACTTGCCCAAGATCATACATATAGTAAAAACCAGAGCCAGTTTTCAAACCCAGGTCCGCTAACTGAATTCTGTATACTCCTTCCAATAAAGCACCCTGCCCTGATGTATCCCCTAGTATAAGATCCCCCGAGGGATGGGCTATTTGTGCCTAGTATAATGTCTCACACATAATAATTGCTCGTTGGATTAGATTAGGTACAGGAGTGGGGAACCTTGAGGGCCTTGAGACCACATATGGCCCTCTAGTAAGGCCCTCTGACTGAATCCAAACTTCACAGTACAAGTCCCCTTAATAAGAGGATTTCTTCTGTAAAACTTGGGTTCAGTCGAAGGGTTGCACTTAAGCACTTAGAAGGCCACGTGTGGCCTTGAGGCTGAAGGTTCCCAACCCCTGGATCCAGGACCTTGGTCAACAGTATCAAAAGTTGCAGGAAGGTCAAGGTCAAAGAAGACTGAGCAAAATTAAATTTCAGACTTAGTAGTTAGGACATCATTGGCAACTTTTGTAAAAAAAAGTTTCAATAGACTGTTGGGGGCAGAAGCCAGATGGCAGATGCTCTAAGGAGAAGACAAAGTCAGGGAACATGAGCTATTATTTCTAGTAGTTTGGTAGTGAAGGGGGAAGAGAGAGATAGAATCATAGGTTTAGGGAATGTAGCGGTGAAACAAAGATTTTGTTTTATTTTTAGGGGAGACCGAGAATATTTGTAGGCACTGGGTAAGTTGCCAGTTACTACACTGGGCAAGCGGGTAGGAAGAGATGGAAGATGAAAGAGTAAGAAGGACAATCAAGAGGGCAATTTCCCAAAAGGTGGTGGATAGGAGGGAGAAGAATTTATGGTATGAATACAATGGATACAGGGCGTACATAGAAGAGAAAAACCATTTCATCCTCTGAGAGTGAAGCAAAGGATGAGAGGATGGGTAAAAATGTTTAGGGCTTTTGGTTGTGGAATAGATGACATGAAGGAGATTATAACAGATGGCCTCAGTAAAGTAGTAGGTGAAGTCATTCTCCTAAAGAAAACAGAAATTATGAGAAATATCATGTCAAAAATCTATACCGGTGGTGTTCAAAATATAGTCTATAAATTGTTTCTACACAGGTCATTGTATCTCCAGCTCTTCGGTTGATTCTGGACAGAAAGAGGGTTATACCTCACCTAACTCTGATAGTCTTCTAGGCCATTCAGGGGAGAATATGAAAAGAAAATACTCCTCCCCTTGGTTTCAGACTGACCAACGTTTGACCTGTCCCATCACATACAGTGGCTGCAGAGTGCTGTTCTCTTGTTGAATCTGGGATGGGACTAGGGGAGCATCACAGAAGTGCAGACCAAGATACCTCTGTGATGCTCCCTTTGCAGGTGACAAACAAAGTAGCGAGTTAACCATAGGAGACAGAGAAGCATTGTCGTCTTCTGCAAGAAACTGAGTGGGAATTTTGTACCAATAGGGTGGTTTCTAGAGTAGGGAGACTCTGTGATGAGGAATAAATGAGTCAGTATTAGTTGTAAATGCTGGCTAATTGTTCACAAGGAAGATCTGTGTTGAAGTAGGATTGATAGCAAGTCAAGGATCAGATGAGGAGAGGAGAAGATGAGCATTGGTACTAAAACAAATTGAGAGATGCGTTTTCTTTCACCATTTTTAGCATGCTTAGAGAGGTAGTGACACAGTATCTTTTATATGTAACCTGTTCATGACAACTTCTGATTTTTAAGGAGCAAATGGTAAATTGTTGTAGTTGTAGTAGAAGAAGTTGTGACTCTGTCTAGGCGTGGCATAATCCCAGGTACAAGGAGGCTGAGGCAAGTCAAACCTCCTATGCCAGAATAAGATCAGTCCTGTGAGTAACCCTTGAATGTCCAGCCTATTGGGGTGGGGAGAGGAAAGAGAGACTGAATGAGCCCAACTTCTCCTTCTTTCTTCTGCCTCCTAGACATGTCCTCTCCTCCCCTTATATCAGTGTATGTTTATCTGCTCTTTGCCTTTGTGGGGGACAGTAATATTCTGGATTATGTTCTTATTTTTTTCCTGCATTATTGTATCACAGCCCTCCCTCTAGATTGTAAGCTTCCTGAGAGTGAGCCCTGGGCACCATGCCTTAATTTTCTTTTGATCTTTCTTAGCATACTGCAAAGTGCTTACATATATAGTAGCCACTTAATAAATGATTATTTAAGGAATGAATGAATGAATGAATGAATTGGAGCCTCTGCTTAGCACAGCATCACTTGAGTATACAGCCATGGTGGCCATATGTCTCCAAGTATGGGAAGTGGTACAGGGGTGGGGAACCTTTGGCCTCGAGGCCACATGTGGCCTTCTAGGTCCTTGGGTGCAGCCTTTTGACTGAGTCCAAGCTTTACAGAACAAATCCTTTTATTAAGAAGATTTGCATATTAGATATAGGCTTCTCAGAATTCTTCACAATTTAAGTGATTAGGGGAAGAAAACTCCCTTTAATCTTCCAGCCTATTCTCTCCCACAATAAAACAGCCCCCCTCCCCTGCCCTGCCAAAAGAATGCAAATATATTTTTGTCCAGATAGCAATTTCCTAATTATTTGGTCTCTTATCTCCTTAGCTTAGACCATTTTAATCCCTGTCCCTATACATGTATGTGTATATACAGTGTCTCAGAAAATACCTACATTTGAATGCTTTGTAATAGTTTTTCCTGCCTGTTTCCTCCTCTGAACGTAAATTTATTTTTTTATCTTCTTATTTTTCTTACATACAGAAATTATAGGAAGTACAAAGGCATGCATGTTTATGGACCCAGCCTTTGAATTTCTATCTAAGGTCTGTGCTGCAAGATTGCCTTATAAATGAAACTTAGGCTTTATGATAAAGTGCTTTTATTAATCCTGTTTTGGATGGGGTCCAAGACAGAGCCTTCTTATGCCAAATTCCTCTCTATAGCCAACAGGGTCACAGTGAAGTTCTAGTGTCTACTTACAGATCAGCACACAGTTTTCTGACTCACATCACCCATCACATTTTGGTTACCATCTTTGGGATATCCTGCATTATGATAGTGCTACCCAAGTGTTAAGAGAGTAAGCCAAAAATTGTACTCTATCCAGCTAAAGCAGTAGAGGAAATAGAGGAAGAGTGAAAATAATTGCCTGAGAAGAAAATTGCCCAGGATATCAAGAGTAACACCCATCTAAGCCTTGCGAAAAGTGTCATGAGAGTTTTTAATGATCAGAAGTGATCAGATATTTGGCTGTCCTTTTCAACCAGAAGATGGATTTGAACCAGATTACCACATCCATGTTTAGTTTCGAAGGGAGAAAAAAAGCCAATTATTTGTCTCTTTGTTCAAAGGCTTTTCGTGTTGCAGACCCCTGAAAAGCTGGTAGAGGAGCCAGCCTTTCACATCCATTAAGGTTAGCTCAGAAACTGTTGAATTTGATCTCTTCCATTTGCCATCTGGATACAGTAGAGAAAAATATATTCTGCATTGGGTTACTGGATACCATCCAGAAAATAATATGTCAGGGGCATCAAAGGATTGAAGCACTTGGTCCAGTCTGTCTAATGATCACAAGCAGTGTCTGCTCTCCAGTTTTGTAGTATGTTTTATTTTTGCAGTGACAATATTTATCCCAGGATAATACATCACAAAGATTGCTGCCAGCTTGTCAAATCTAGGATTCCTCCATCATACACTTCAAAAAATGCACATGCTTTATTTAGGGGAAACCTTGCTCTTATAAAACTGAAGTAACATCATTTCCCCTACCCTTTTTTTCCTGAAAGAGGTAGTTTACTGCATAAAGGGGTCTCATTCATAAGGATAGTCTCTCATTTCTCACTTTACCTCTCCCCCACCTCACCCCATTTTAGAGTTCTTTCCTTAAAATTTGACTTTGTTTAAAACTGCATTCATTGCTCCTTGTATGAAGAAGACATGGTATCTGGCCAGCTAGTGACCATACTGGCAGCTTTCCAGGAATCTGACAACTACATCTCATTATTCATACCAACTGGAGCCAATTGTAGCTGCCCCTATATTTTTCTTATTTTTTATTTTCAAATGTGGATAGGAAGCAACAGTGTGCCATTTGGTCTCCGCTTAGATCAAGAAAGAGCTTTGTATAATGGAACCTGTATTCTCAATAGACCATATGCCTACATTTTAAGATAACTGGAGGCCATCTTATATGTGGGCTCCAGGGCAGAACAAGTTATGGTTGAATTTATGCGTTCTGCAGTAGATAAATTTGCAGGCCAGTTGCCTCACAGTGTGACCATCACTCACTGAGGAAGGTTGGTGCTAAACTTTGTGCCACAAAACTTATTTTGCTTCAGGGATTTTTGTTTTCAGTATGTAATTCTCCACATCCTACATCCTACAGTCTAAGCCAAGTCTAGAACCTTTTAGCACAGGCTCCAAGAATCCGGAGAGCATCTTCTCTCGGTACTGGACTAATTCATTTAAGAGAGGATACGTGCATAGCACAGGATTCTCTCCTTTCATCAGGGGTTCTCAATCAGTAGAGTTGGATCCTCAAAACCAATAGAGTTTGGAATATGGTAGATCTTCGAACTCCCTGGCATCCTTCCTTCTCCAAAGTTTTCGGTGTAAACTCTAGAGTGGGGAAGCCTAGGTGTATGGCTGTTGTTCTCATGGTTAGAGGAGGCTAAGTTCCACATGTTCATGCACTGGGGCATGTTGTTGGTGTCTGCCTGGCACTGCCAAGTGGTTCTGGTGGTTCTGGCAGGGTGAACAGGATCCTGAGTTCAAAGCCTTCATGTACCAGAACTATCCATTGGCCTTCTTCTATGCCAGTGTTGATCTCCAGTTAGAGTCCACGTTCTGTGAGTTCATGCAGTAGGTAGACCTCTTCTAAGTGTAGAGTGTCAGGGAGGTGGCCCTGACCACCAAGCATCTTGAGTGTTTTAAAAAACCAGCTTAATCCTGGGTCTTGGATCTGGAATTCCGTGGATGAAGGGCCCCACTAGGACCTAGTGGGTAAATTGGGAATGTTCCTCCAAAAGAACACTATTCGTTATGGATCGTACCATTTTCTCCTGGCATGGTTTCGTCTCTTCTATATGCTTGACAAGAAAAGCAAGTACACAGCTTAGAATTTTGTCAGTGCCAAGGTCGTGCCAGAGCTGCATGACCTGGTGAATAGGTACAGACTTGACCTGCTTGGATCTGTTGGAAAATGGAAATCCCTTGGCACCTTCTCTGGCTTTGGGCCTTGCGTACCTCTCATCTGGACTACTGTAGTGATTTCTCACAGGTCTCCCAGATTCCAGCCTCCCTTCACTCACATCCATTCTGCACATTTACTGCATTACTCTTTGTATAATCCAGTTTTGGTCAAGTCACTGTTCTCCTCAGACACACTAGTAGCTCATCCTTGCACACGATATAAAGGCAAAACACTTATTCCTGACCATCTATGTCCTCTACTACCTTTTCAACATGATATAAGTCAACAAATATTTTATTAGCCATGTATTGTGTGTAGAGCACAGTGCTGGGCACTAGAGAAGATGCAGAATTTAGGTAAAATATGGTTTTGCCCTTTTGGAATCTATTCTGTTGTTTAGTTGCTTTTCTGTCATGTCTGACTCTCTGTGACCCCTTTTTGGGGTTTTCTTGGCAAAGATACTGGAGTGGTTTGCCATTTCCTTCTCTAGCTCATTTGACAGATAAGGGTTAAGTGACTTGTCCAGGGTCACGGAGCTAGTATATGTCTGAGGCTGGATTTGAACTTAGGCCTTCTGGACTCCAGGCCTGGCGCTCTATCCACTGTACCACCCAGCTGCCCTTTGGAGCCTATAGTCATTTAATAAATAGTGATTAGACACTTGCTATAGAAAAGAAATCTATGCAGAGCTTTATTAATAAAGTATAATTAATACACTCAGTGATTTCACCTATATTTAAAATTTGTTGGTTTTTTTGATCAGTGAACTAAACTTTACAAGCTTACAAATCAGTCAGTCTCAACAGATGGAATTAGACAGTATTTTCTTATGCTAAAAACATGCATTCCTCCTTTAGTAGCAAATTAATATCAGGGTTTTAGTTTTTCTTCTCAAATGACCACTGACATCGCAAGCACAAAAAAGCATTTTCCTCTCCTTCTTTGAGATGTCATGAACTATCACAGTGGAAACTCTGACCCCTGGGACCCAAGCATCAGCAGGTGAGGGAAGGAGGAACTGATTTTAAAAATATTTTGCTTTAAAATATTATTTGCTGTGTCAAAGCCTGCAAATACCATCTGTTATTGATTGTCAGATTCTTAAACCTTTTTTCTTTTCAAAAACTTCTGTCTTAAAAAAAACCTTTCCATCTCCATTTTACATAAAAGCTGTCCCTTAACTCCATCAAGCATATCCTGCCCCTGCTGTGCTCGCCCTTATGTTTGTCCTCTCTTGTTTATGAACTCTACTGTATTCATAATGGAGCAGAGAAACACTTAGCATTTGTCTTGGAGGAAGGGGTGAAATGAAGCAGGGGTGTGTGTTATCGTAGGCACGTATGATGCCTCAGGGAACTGAACTATTTCAAGCTGAATCTCTTTGCATCCTAACGTATCACATCATTAACTATAACATGACCTATCAGCATATTTACTTATTAATGCCACATTTACGTCACAATGATTCATTAAAATATCAGGAAGTTGCCAAAAGGGGGGAAATGATCTTAAGCTTTAAGGCAAAGTTCCTACTTTTTCTTCCTGAATAAAATGGTAATTTTTTGAAGGTAATCTAAAAATTGTTTTAAACCATCTGATATCTTGATTTTGAGATTCTTCTTTCGGTGTCTAGATCATCAGCTTCTTAACCTGGTGTCTGTGAACTTGTTTTTAAAAATATTTAGATAACTGTATTTCAGTATCACTGGTTTCCTTTGTAATTCTCACTATTTGATTTTAGACATTTAAAAACATTATTCCAAGAAGTAGGTCCTTAGGTGTCTTACTGAAAGAAAAGTTAAGAACTTCTGGTCCAGATTAAATTTTAGCTTAAATTAAAATTAGAGTATTGTAACAGAGCATTTAAAAATGAAATGTATCCACCTAAGTGCCAAGGCATTATCAATTAAGAGATTTATATTATGTTAGACATGGAGTTCGGATTTTTACCTTCTTGAGGGCAGGTACTGCATCTACTGAAAATGATTAATAGTTCCCAGTATGCCAGTATTTATAAGCTTGAATTAAAAAATCTTTTGGAGTGATGACAATGAATAGCAACACAGTGTTACTTTGATTTAAGTAATCCCTTTGGGAACAAAGCTTCTTTTAATAAAATTGGTCTTTAAAACAGGGCTTGGAAGAAATTCTGGTGTCCTTAGATGTGGCAAAAGTTTCATGATCTGAGAAGGAAGAGACAGTGACCCAGCCTGACCTACAAACTTCCTGGGCCTGGCCAAGTAGAGTGGCAGTTTCTAAGGGCTAGATCACATATTATTATATGGGATATATTAACTCAGTAAGTGAGGGACCATCTAGTGAGCGGTAGGAGCCTCCGGTAGGACAGAGGAAGCACATTTCCCTTCGCCACCTGAGAGGAAAGATTCTACTAAAGTATAAGAGCAAGCAAAGTGGGACTTTTTGCTGTTTTTTCTTTTGGAATTCTAGTTCTTCTCAGCACTGAGGCAACCCAGTGCCTTTGATTGAGTCTTACCTTTGATTGAATCAAGAGTCTTTGATGACCTGCTTAAGTCACAAGAAAGCCCAAGTCACAATAGCTGGAGTCACATGGTTGTGATGCCCTCTGTGGGCTGACCCTGAAGAAGTATATATATACTCTGAGATTAGCATTTTGCCTAGGGGGCTCACTCATTGGAAGAGTGTTCATGTGATTCAGCCAGATGAGACTCTTGGTAGCCGTTAAGGAGCCCTCTAGTTTTGAAAATCCAGATGTTGGTGCTTCTCTCTTTCTGGTAACAATGTATGTATTGCTATGGCCAGACAGTTAGAAGCCCTGTCTGCTCATATGTGTTATTTGCTCTGTTTATATAATTTCTGCTTATAATTTCTGTTTGTATTTTCTCTGAAGTTCAGAGTGCTGACTTTTCCCCCTGAACTAACTGAATGGTATATGCATGTTTAAAGTAAGATTGTAAACTCCTTAAAGTTGTTTTCCTTAGAAAAGCAGATCAAAGAACTGGTGCTAGCAGCCCTTCTGTGTGCTGGTGTCATTGGCCTTATACCTCTGCAGTAAGTGCTAGTAACACTGTTGTTACATAAGGTGAGGCTCAGAGAGAATCCACCTCCTGGTAAGCATACCAATGCTTTTTATGTCATCTCCACTTCTAGTAATATATTATCTGAGGATGAATGTGGCATCTTTTTCATTAATAAATGTATAGAGGTACTATATTGTTGTAGAAATCATGCAGTAATGATAAATGGTAAATAAAACAACATTTCATTACTTCAGAATAAAATTTCATTAATGAAAAATGAACACCATACCTCCACAGTACATTGTAATTGTATACTCACATGGATCTGCGATCTCAGTGATATGAGGGCCCCTCCCAGCAAAGCAGATCCCCAACCAGACATGCCAGTCTGTATCATACAACCCTTATCAATGTTCTCATATTAGTTCCCCCCAGAGGGTTCACCCACCATGCTGGGAACCTTTCTCCTGACATCAGGAGGAGTGAGGGCAGCACATAGTCTGTCTGTTTGTTTTCCCTTACTCTTGCAATGTGATCTCGCCATCTTTTTCTGTTTTTATCAGATTTTCTCTGGTGATATTCTTTACTCTGGTTCCTCTTCTTCAGAGTTTATTAATTATGTGTTGCAACCTGCAACCTACCATATACTTCTTCATTGTCCTATACTCATTTTTAATTCTTTGTAGGTGGTGCTACATAACTATTACAGACAGAAGAACATGCATATGTTGGTATTAAAAAGATGGGCCACTTTTTTCTGGAAAGATCATTAAAGGACTTTTTCAGTTTCCCCAAAGGAGTGCAACATGATCTCTTCCTACTGTTTAATTTTGGACCCCATTTGTTGTGTCTATCCAAGGTATATAGGTTGTCCATCTAACTGCATGTCATATTCTACAAAGTAGGTATTTGTCGTTCACTTGGTTTTTCCTGTATGTTTGAATTTCATCAGAATTTTTTTTGAGTGGTGACAGATCTCATGCAGTGAGAAACTTTGCAGTATCCCAAGGTTTGACACGAACAACAGGAAGTCATCAGAAAATAGTCGCATCTGTAGGAACTCAGCATCTTTAGGGACTTTTAATTCTTCACATTGGGATCTATGCTGGATCTGCTTCAGGCTAGTAGCGAAGATCTTTGGTGTGTGTCTGTCTTCCTGTTAATGCCTCAGCTTATAGTGATGATAAGAGGACCATTAAGCACTGTTATCTTTGTTGTTATATTTTTCAACGAATCTTGACAAATTTTGATGGATACTTGGGATATCTTTGCTTTTGCTTGCACATGACATTCCATCTCTGACTCCACACCTTTTCACTTTTTGTCCCCCATGCCTGAAATTCTCTCCTTCCTCACCTATGCCTCCTAACTTTCCTGACTTCCTTCAAGACATAGCTCAAATCTCAGCTTCTTGTGCAAGAGGCCTTTTCCAGTTTTCTTTTCCCTACAATTCCACCCTCACTCTGCTTGTGCCCTCCCTCTGAGATCATCTCCCATTTACATTGTATGTATCTGATATGGGCACAGCTGTTTGAATGTTCGCTTCCTCTTTCATAGACTGCGAATTCTTCAAGGGCAGCAAGTATTATTACCTTTCATTTTATATACCTTGTCATTTTCTCATTTTTATTCATTCTCCTAGTTTTATATTAATCGTGACCTTTGATATAACAAGTTAGTGGTCTTGAGATATACAGACAACTGATTCCAGACTTCACTCCCTTATCAGTACTATTTCCTGTCTGTTAAAAATATCAGTTTAATTTTTTCCAGCATTGCTCAGTGATCACCACGTCAATATTCCTTTCTCAAATGAAGTATTCATGACGTATAGGCATGAAGCTCTTGTGTAGTTTGCATGTCTTTGACCTCATTCCTTATTCCTGATCCACATTTTCCAACATATTTCTTGCTGTATTCATCTATTCCTATCGTTCCATTGAAGTCAATGAGTGTCAAAATATATGCTATTTCTCAGTAGATCAGTGGTCAAAGGGTACGAGTAGGCAATATCCAAAAGAACAATTGACAACCATATGAAAGAATGCCAGTGATAACTGAAACGCATGTTTGCCTCACTTGCAGCAAACTGGTAAACATGACAAAAGATAGAACTGGTGACTAGTCAGGGGTGGAGAGGCTGTGAAAAGACAAAATGCATGAATAGGTCAGGTCGTTGCGGGAGCTGGAAATGAGTACAGCCATTATGGAAAGCAAACTGGAATTCATCCGATAAAGCAGCTAAAATAACGTTCATACTTTTTAGCCCAAAGATTCGGTTTCTAGGCGTATACTTCAAGGACGTCATTGACAAAAAGAAAAGCCAAATATGCGTATTGGAGGCCACCATGTGGGGAAGCACGGTGAAGGGGAGAAGGATAGGCATTTACTGAGCATGCACTATGTGCCTGGCACCTTTATAAATAAATACTGAGTACTTTATAAATATTTTCTCATTTGATCCTCGTAATGACCCTATGAGGTAGGTGCGACCCATCTTACAGTTGAGGAAAATTGAGACAGACAGAAGTTAAGTGACTCGCCCAGGGTCACATGGCTAGTAAGTGTCTGAGGCTAGATTTGAACTCAGGTCTTCCTGTCTCCAGACCCAATGCTATATCACTGTGCTACCACTGTATCCACTAGATACCTCAGCGAAGTGGTTAAAAGGACAGAGCACTGGAAAGACCTAAATTCCAATCCAGCCATAGACATTTACTAGCTGTGTGACCCTGGCAAGTCACTCAGCGCCCACCAGCCTCAGTTCCCTCATCTGTAAAATGAAGACGATAATGGCACCAACCTCACGGGTCTGTTTTGAGTGTCAAATGAGGTAATATTTGTAGTGGCGTTTTGGTAGATAAAGAACAACTTCAGCTAGAATCGTATAAAGTTTTCTGAGCAGATGGAGTAGGTAATAAGGAACACGTAAGACAAACACGTGGTTACATCCATGCATTTTCCTTTGTGCCATTACAGCGCTCTTCTATTCCAACTGTTTGCCGCATTCTCTCCCTCCCCCTGCCCCCCTTCTCTAGCCATGGGTTAATATAATTCAAATCCTTCATTTTATGGGAACTGCTTTTGTTCAGAATATTAAAGAAAGAAATGTCTGTGAGATCTTTCTGAAGCAGCAACTGTTTTCTGTGTCATTTCAGTCTCATTAATCAGTGTTTGAGTGCAGCGGGGGCTGTCCTGTCCCTAGCACAGCAGCACCTCCATCTCTACCTCTAGGCTGACGCAGTGGGGAAAAAGAGAGAGGGAAACCATCAATCTTCCCTGTCGCCCATGTCAGCAGTGATTCCTTCCCCCTTCCTGTTCTCTCTGGCTCACTCACCACCTGTGTTTAGAATTAGGCCTGAAGCTGCTGCCCAGATGAATGAGATCCACTGTCCTTGTCACCTGCCCTGGTCTGAGCCACTGTGACTAAGTTAAAACAAGAAATAAAAAAGGGTAGTTCACACCCCTTCTCCTTCCCCCTTTGCTTCTAGCACAAGAGAGAGAATGAGACACCTGGTTAGAATTCCATGGCATTGTATTAACGTCAATGTAAATAGACGGACACCAGGAGGTAGTATGATTTAGTGCAGTGGGACTGAGGAATCCTCAGTTCTAATTCTACTTTACCATTGACGTCATAGGAAGCTTTGACTCAGATTCTCACTGCTGTTATTTTATCTAGAAGATGTAGGTGCTAACATTAGGTCCGTGCTCACAGGATGAGGGTACTGATTTTTAAAAATTAATTAATTTAGAAAGTGTTCTGACCTATTAATTTAATTAATGCTTCCTTTAGTACATCAAGATCTATGATTTCATCTGTGTGTATATTCCTTTTACAGATACAGCTCACAACTCCTCCATGCCTTGGTAAAATAATTTTACCAGTTGCTCACACCAGAAAGAATCATTTCCTGATGGCCAAGTTTTTGGTGAAGGACCTCCCAGAATTTAGCTAGGTTGGTCTCCAGGTGACAGATGCACAGCCCATTCATTGGCAGATCTGTTCTCAAAGCCTTTCTAGCTTGGGAACACCTTCCTGAGCTTGTGATATGCAGACACAGCCTTCAAGACCATGAAGTTACCTCTATTCTGTTACAAGACATCAGAGAAGTCAAGTTGCCAAACTTCTGTTAAGTACGCTGTATGCCAGGCACTGCATTAAGCAAAGGAAAAACAAAGAAAAACAAAAATCAGGTTCAGGAGCTCATAGTCTGATGGGGAGATGGCATGTGACCAACCACGTGCAGACTATCTATGCATATCTATTCAATATATTCTGTGTACATGTGTATATAT
Organism: Trichosurus vulpecula; assembly: GCF_011100635.1. Lineage (NCBI taxonomy): Eukaryota > Metazoa > Chordata > Mammalia > Diprotodontia > Phalangeridae > Trichosurus > Trichosurus vulpecula. The sequence continues at coordinate 49,766,683 of NC_050579.1, forward strand.
ATATGTGTGTATGTATATATACGTGCGTGTATGTATACATGATGTATGTGTATGTATGTGTATGTGTATGTATATATGTGTGAGTAAATTGGAGAGAGAAGATGCTAGCATGGGGGGGGGGGCGGGGTGGGTGGCAAGAAAAGCTTCTTGCTGGAGAGAGGATTTTAGCTGAGAAGTGAAGGAACCCAGAGAAGTTGGAAGGCAAAGATAAGGAGGGAAAGAATTCCAGGCATAGAGACCAAGCAGTGAAAATTCCAAGTCAGGAAGCCACTGTTCCTGAAGGACTTTTGTGAAGGAATAGAATTGTTGTAAATAGAAAATTATATGGTTAAGCCCACCTTTCAAAAGCCAGGTAAGAAAGACTTTCCTGCCTGGTTTTCTGCCTCTCTCCTGCCTGTACTAGCAGGATGTATTGAGCCTTTTTCCACTAACACAGCTTATATCCTGATTCTGGTCCTCCTCACCTCTCACTTGGGCTGTGGCAATAGCCTCCTGATGGTCTTCCTGCTTCTGGTATCTCCCCTCTCCAATTCTCCCTCCACGTGGTTGTCAGACTGATACTTGTAAAACACTGATCTCATCACCTTACTCCCCCACTTAAGAATCTTCTCAATGATAAAATACAAAATCCTTAGCTTGGCATTTAAAGCTCACCACCTAGCTTTTCAATCTTTTCTCATATTACTCCTCTCCCTATAACTCTCCATTCCAGTCCAAATGGCTTGCCAGTTATTCTTCATGCAAGATATTTCATCTCCTCCCTCTGAATGAGTGGTTCCTGGTGCTTCTCAGCTCCACCTCTCAGAATCCCTAGATTCTTTCAAAGCACAGCTTAGGAACCACTCGATCCCTCCCGATGTCAGTGTGTTCTCCTTCTTACGGTGGCTTTGTATTACTTGGTACATACTTGCTTGTGTACATGTTGCATCCAGAGAAGAATGTGAGCTGCTTGAGAGTAGAAACCTTTGTTGTTTGTTTTAGCATCCTCACTACCCTGTAGTGTTTTGCACAGGATAGGTGTTTAATTTTTTGTTAAAATGTTAATTGAATTAATTTGTTGGAAATATGATACTAAACTACTTGAGATCAGGAAACTTATTGTGTGCTTGGCACATTGGCTTACTATTTATTGACTCTTGGCTAGTTTTTTCTCTCTCTTTTTAAATTCCCAGCATCCATGATAATACCTTATACATAGAGGGCATCTAGTAAATTGTTCAATAAATTGAATTTGAGACTCTCTATAATAACTCATCTATGCTTCTGCAGATTGAGATTATCAGAGACAGCAATGTTGGTGGCTTGAGGGAAGAGGTACCCTGTTCACAGTAATACTCAACACACCCAAATAGATGCCCCCTATATGAATGGCTTCTAGCCCTCATTTGTAGGGCCAGAAGTTGTTCCTCCTAAAATAAATTCCTTTTCCTACCCCATAATGTTGGTATCTTTTGGGAAGTCCACACTGTGTGTTAGAGATGTCCAGAATATGCGAGGTGGGCATGGAATTATTTCACAGGCACAAAAGGAAGGCACCATAATAATGAATTCATTTGGTCCCAGTAAGAAAAGGGGAGCTAGTGGATTTCAAGGAAAAGTAGCCAGAATATCCAATGGTAGTGATAAGGAGCTGTGTAGTTGACTTTTTAGAGACTTTGCACTTGTTTGAAGGTAGAGTATGTGACAAGGGTATTATATAAATTCAGGTTTTGGTTCTCCTGACATCTCCCTTAGAAAATTTTAAAAAACATAAACTTTTTAACTCAAACTTAATCAGATAACCTCAAAATGAAAACTATAAAAGCACTAAAAAGAGGAAAATCCCCCAAAGTTCCAAGTTATAACCATCAGAACAATATTACTTCTTGTCACTTTCCTTGACAGGTATTCTCCTTTGTCTTTTCACTGTGGTGATGCCAAGGTCTGTCTAGAATTACTTTGCTGTCAGTTATCAAATCAATGTTTTCCTGCTTCATATCCCATGGGGAATTTATGGAAATAGTTATTGCTTGCTGACCAATGTCCAGGACCACCAATGCTGGCACACCAGAGGGAGAAGGTTCATGGCTAGTAGATTGCCTCCATTAAAATACTGAAAGGCTTCTTGGAGGAGGTGGTATTTGATTTGGTCTTCAGACTTTGAATAGGAATTCTGTAGGTAGAGAAAGGGAAGGTATTCCAGGGGTAGGCAACAGCATGAACAAAGAAAGGCACAGTGGTAGAAAGTCACATTGTGTCCAGGGGGTAGGAGATAATTTCTTTTTGATGGATCACTTGCCTAATATGTACAGCAGTATTGTGAGATAAGGCTAAAAAAAAAAGGGTAGGAAGATGCCAGATTGGGGAGGGCTTTGAATATCAGAGTGAGTAGTTTGAATTTTATTTGGTAAATAAAAGGAAGTTCCCCCCACCCTCCAAGGCTTTTGAACAGAGGAGTGACTTGACCATTCCATTAGCTATGTAAAGAATGGATTCGATGAAACATTAAAAGAAATACAAAAGAGAGCAGAAATATAGACAGGGACACAGACAAGCAGAACAGTGTTGGTACTGCTGTGTGAAATTTAGCACATAGTTTAAGAACAAGTTATAGAAGATAGAGATTCATGTTTCTATATTTTCAAAATATATATTTTTGGTAATCTCTGGCCCTGGTTTCAGATCCAAGTTGCTTTCCAGAATGAGTGGCTCAATTCACAACCACCAATGGATCTCATGCCATTGTATGCTTGTCCTTCCAACAATTGTAATTTTCCTTTTTTTTTTTGTTATCTTTTCCTATCTGGATGTGCAATGGAACTCTGAGTTGTTTTAATCCTTATTTCTCTCATTAAATGATTTGGAGCATTGTTTCATGTGGTTGTGGGTAGTTTGCAGTTCTTTTGAGAACTGCCTGTTCATATTCTTGGACCTATTTGTCTTTCAGGAAATGACTCTTGTTCTTTTACATTTGCATCAATTCTCCTTATATCTAGGAGTCAAGCTTTTATCAGAGAGTTGCCTTGAAGGATTTCTTTTCCCCAGTTAAATGTTTCCCTTCTAATTCTAACTGTATTGGCTTTGTGCACAATCTTTACAGTTTTATGTAGTAAAAATTATTTACTTTGGCTCTTGTGATCATCTCTATCCCTTGTTTGGTGAAGAGCTCCTCTCCTATCCACCAAGAATATTTAATCTTGGCCTCATCACTGTTTGGTTATGGGTCCATAACACCTTGATTCCTATGCCTTGTACTGAAGTGCCTGTAAAGACTGAAGATGTACAGGGTCTTGATGTTCTGGGAAATGGAGCCCAGGTGATCTTGTATTCCAATTACCCTACAAGAAACATTTGAGAAAAAATACCTCTCTAGCCTTTGAAAGGGTGAGGACTTGGACTGAGTGACAAGGACTATACATATTTAGAGTAAGTCAGAATAAATCTTAAGTTTTCTAAGGAAATCATTGGTGTTAATAGGAAGATGGATACAATGGCTCTGGTATCTAGTCTTTGGAAACAACTCCAGCCTATTCAATATATTATATATTGAGCTGAGCCTCAATGCCTAAATACTCTGGCTGCTCTGCAGCCTGTGGACAAGCTGGATAGAAAGTATCTCAAGGGTCCTGGTTTATTCAACTCAGAAGAAGATGCACAGAAGTTTGAGGTGGGTGACTAGTGCCTGGAGAGCAGAAGGACTGGTTCAAGAGAAGCCAAGCAAGAGGCTAGACATGTTCTCCTTACAAGGGTGGGGCATGAGATGCTTCTGATCAGCAGCTCACAAAATGCACCTCACTGACCGATGATGACCTTTTGGAGAACTGTCTCAAAAAGTATCCTTATCTGTCATGTGAGCTCTCTGAGACCACTAGAGGGAATACTGTTTAGCGGTATCCCTCACTGAACTCTTTCCTAGAAGAGAATGAAGAGAGATGAAAATGCTGATTTTAAACAAGAGTCTTCTGTTTGGGGAATTTAAAATTGACATTGCTCTTGTAGTAGTAAAAATTTCATTTACCCAAAAGAAAAAAGAAAAAATGTTGTGAGTAGTAGTAAGTTTAGTTAAAATAGTACATTGGTACTACTCTTTCAGCCATTTTATGAGTTACGTGTGGTTTGGTGAGCTACCCTGGGAATTTGATGCCTCTAATCAGTCAGTAAATAAAAATTTAAGTACTGTGTGCTGGGTGCTATGCTAAGCTGAGGATACAGAGGCAAAATCAATTTCTGCTCTACAGGAGTATACGTTCTAGTGAAGGAAATATTTTAATAACTTGGTATATATGCAAAATATATACAGAGGAGATGGAAGGTTATCTGAAAGAGAAGGCATCAGCACCTGGAGGGAGGGATGGGGCAGGAAAGGCCTTTGCAAAGGTCTTTGCTTTGAACTTAGTCTTAAAGGAAGCCAGGTAAACCAGTAGGTAGAAGTGAGGGGGCACAGCAGAGCAGGCATGGCAGATAGCCGTTGCAAAGGCATGGAATGCCACCGGAGCTGGAATGCTGTGTTCAAGGAACTACAAGTAGGCCACTGTAGTTGGACCATAGCATGTGTGGAGGGGAGTAAAGTGTGGAATGCCTGGAATGGGAGGGAGGGGCTCTAGTTATAAAGAGCTTTAGATGTCAGATTGAGAACTGGAAGAAATAGGGAGCCGCTGCAACCCACTGAGTGAGGGGATAGCATGGTCAGGACTGTGCTTTAGAAAAATCCATGTGTGTTTCTTATTCGGCATAACTAAGTTTTGGAAGATAATTAATAATAACTGGCATTTATATAACCCTGTCAAGTTTTATAAAATACTTTACATGTTACTGCTTTGGATCCTCACAACAGCTATGTGAGATGGATGGTATTATTATTATGGTATATTTTACAGATAGGTAACAGAAGCCAAGAGGCAAAATAACCTGCCCAGGGTCAACAGATCTGGTGTCTGAGGTAGGATTTGAACTCAGGTCTTCCTGACTCAGGCCCAGTGCTCTCTACTGTGCCACCAGCTGTAACCTGTTTCTAAGTTTGGGGGTGGCTCATAATTCAATATTTAGCTTATTCTGTCCATAATTCAATATTTAGCTTATTCTGTCGCCACTTGATTTGTTCTTTGGATTTTCATCTGAGGTGAACAAGAAACAGATGGTATTAGGGACAAGGTAAAAAAGTTATGCCATTTTAACAGAATATATATATATATATGTGTATATATATACATACTCATACATATACATATATAAACACACAAAACACATATATACATGTATATGCACACACATATACATGCACATATATAAACACATACATATATATTATTTGTGTGTGTGTGTGTGTGTGTGTGTATAAATTTTCATGCAGAATTCCTTCTCTAATGACTTCCTCACTATCTTTAGGGGAAGGAGATGATTATTTTTGATGAAAATATTAACAGTGTCCAATATAGGCTTCTAATCTGTGGTTTCCACTAACTTACTAAGAATTTTGTCTGGAATGGCTATATTCCTCTATAGATGTCCGGGAAGTAGGAGTTCTTGGAATTAGGGTTGTGCAGTGACTAGGCTGTTGGAGTCTAAAAGTAGTTAGAACAGTCACTTGTTACCTACAAAAGGCTGAGTGGAATTTACTTATCCTTAGCTCATTTATCTTAGCTATCCCTATTGCATTAAGACTATTATTAGGTTTTGTTGTTGTTCTGGGAAAAGGAGTCTCCTAAAGAGAATTCAGTTCAGCAAATAGTTATTAAGCTCCTACTGTGTACAAGGCTCTGTGCTATGCAACTACTCTCAAACATTTCTGTTCATTTCTGATATTTTAACATTTTCACATTTATTTGATAGCTTTCCTGTATGTAAATATTCCTCTCTCTGTAAAAATAAACTGTGGAATGGTGGCTACATAAGATTTTTGTGGATATAAAATGTTCCTTACTAATTTAGTTCAGCTGGCAGTTTTAGTATAAGAATTTTTAAAATCCTCTATATCATATATTTATGTTATTTTAGATATTATGTAAAATTTATTTTTAATTCCATTTCCAATAAAATCTGAGGAACTAATAACAAGGAACAAAATAAGGCTATAAAAACATTCCACTCTATAATGAAAAGGCACCATTGTGGGTGGAGGGAAGCTTCCCAGTCCAAGAAATTTGGTAGCAGTATAAGTCTAAAGTAAATTCTTTTATAAAATAAAACTTTATGATTCAATTCAGTTCAGCAGCTGAACTCAACAAATATTTATTTAGTGCCTACTATGTTCAACATAGGTGCAGCTAGGTGGCCCAGTGGATACAGTGCCAGGCCTGGAGTCAGGAAGACTCATCTTCCTGAGTTAAAATCTAGCAGACACTTACTAGCTGTGTGACCCTGGGCAAGTCACTTAACCCTGTTTGCCGTATTTTCCTTATCTGTCAAATGAGCTGGAGAAAGAAATGGCAAGCCACTCCAGTATCTTTGCCAAGAAAAACCCAAATGGGGTCACAAAGAGTCGGGCAAGACTGAGAGAAGACTGAATAAAGGTGTTCAATGTATTGTGTTTCCTGTTTTCCTCACATTTTCCCCTAAGTATACAGAAGTGAGAGTGTTTAGTTGTTGAGGTGTATGCTTTTTCTTTTTTTCAGGTGATATAAAACATACCTTGCTCCTCCTAAATTCATTTTGCTTCCTACATCCAAATCTAGGTCAGGGCGTCTGGGCTATTGGGTAACCAGCAACAATCTCTACACTGTTAGTGCTAACTCAGTCTTCTCTTTCCTCAGGGCAAAAGCTTTGGGGAATTTTCTGGAGGGGAGGAGCTAGAAGTTGATCCTGGGTAGAAAATGCCATCTTCAGAAATCAGAAATGTACTTGACTCATCAACTAAGGCTAAAGGTTGCTGTTGCCCTACTGGAAATTCTCATGCGTGACTTCATAGACAATGTATTGCAGTAGCTGTCTTTAATTTCTAATGAGTGGTATCGGATGGGCTGCCATATGAATGTTAGCCTGGACTATTTGGGTCCTCTTGTCCTAATTGCGTTTGGGACATTACCATGGGCCTTGACTATCAGCTGTTTAAAAATTCTTGGCCCATCTGTCTCAACAACTGGTAGACCATTCAGCAGATTATAGTAAACAGGTGTCTAAAACTCAGTTGTGTGCAAAATAGAACTGTTTACGTGTCAGATATGAGGGAGGTTGAGTCATATTCAGAATCATAGAGTCAGAAGATACATTCTACCTACTTTATTTTATAGGTAAGGAGCTTAAAGTTAGAGTGGTCAAATGACTTAGCCAGGGTTTGTCTTTGCTTTCATGAACCATATATGTGTGTTGTCATAGAAAAACCATGCCATCCCAAATCACTAGGCACTGGGGTTATTCTTTAATAAGAGAGAATTACTTTTAAAGCCATTCAGAAAAATCAGAGATGATAGACGATAGAGATCGAACAGCACTTTTTATAGCAGCAAAAAAATTCAAGCAAACTAGATTGAAAATACCTAATATCTAAACTCTCCAGTGCCTGAGACCAGCATTGCTTATATGTTTTGTCCTCAAACATAGTTGCGAGATATTGTATGCAGAAGCTGTGGTACTCACTATCTTCCCAGAAAGAGAACCTAAAAAGGGTTCCTCTTTGCATCGTCATGTCTTATCAGAGTTATTGCAGCAAATTTAATAGCCTCAGAATTTCTGTCAGAGATTAATAGGAGGAAAGGTTTAGAAAATAGATGTGCCAGGTGGCCACATTCAATATTTTATATATTTGGGACACTAGGGTTGAAATTTTTTTTTCCTGTTCCATCTTTATACTAACATGCATAAGTAGGAATCAAAGCTGTTACTAAATGTATCATATACTCACCCGACACATAGGGTCAACTTATAAACAATAACCATTCATACACATGCCCACATATTAAGTCAACTCTCTTGCTCCAGCCAAATTTTCTTTAGCCTTAAAAGCTTATCCTACCTGTCATGACCACAGTAACATAAGACACAAAAATGATGCAGCAGCTTTTCCCCACTCTTTATCTTTGATCTATATGTAGCATTTGATGCTGTTGATAACCCACTCCTACTGATTACTTTTACTCTTCCCTCTGTGTTACTGTGATACTGTTCTCCTTTGGGTCTCTTCCTTTGTCTTTGACAATTCTTTGAGCCACTTTGATAGATTGTCATCCGCATCCTCTCTATGCCCTAATTGTGGATATTTCTGTGCTGGGTTTCCCTTCTGTCTGGGCACTCTGACTACATGAGTCCTCATCAGCTCCCATGGGTTTAATTATCTCTAATATTTCTATCAGGCACTAGTCTCTGAGGTTCTGAGATCCAGGCCTGCATCACCAACTGCATATTGAACGTTTTGAATATAATATCCCTTAAGCATCTCAAATTCAACATGTCCAAAATAGAGCTCATTATCTTTCCCTCCAAACTTACCTCTCTCCAGAACTTACCTATAGCTGTCAGTCATCCTTCCAGTCTTCCAGATTTTCAGTCTCGGTGTGATCCCTCACCCTACATATCCAGCCAGTTGTCAAAGCTTATTGTTTCTCCCACTGTAACATCTCTCTCATCATCCCTTTCCCTCTACTCATACATCTTTTCCCTAGGTCATGCCTTCCTCTCCTCTTGCTTAGATTATTGCTATAGCATCTTAATTGGTGTCCCTACCTTAGCTCTGTCCCTCTCCAATCCATCATCCACAAAGGCACCAAAGTACTTTTCCCAAAGTGTAGTCTGACCATATCACACTCTACAAATTATACTCTAGTACCTCTAGTAGGCTTCTTTAAGGGCATAGGCTGATTTTTTTTTGTCTTTTTATTCCTCAGGGCAGGCATTTATTCATTAATTAATTAATAATAAAAATCAGGAGAGCTGACTTCTCACCTTAGACACTTAGTGGTGTAATCATAGGTCAGTCACTTAACCTCTCAGAGTCTCAGTTTCTTTATCTGTAAAGCAGAGATGATAAAATTTACCTCACCTACTTAATAAGGTAGTTGTGTGGATCAAAATCAGATAATGTTTGGAAAGCACATGGCAAATCTTAGAAAGCATAACACAGGAAGGTAAAAAAGTTTTTGGAGAAAACAATACTTCTTTGCTATTATTAGTAATTAAGTTTAATGGTTTTAACTAGAGCTATATATTCAACTAAATATGGAATATAAAATTTACCATTTTTATTTTTCTGGCATTGCGGCCCCATTGCCCTAGAGCTCCAACCAGGCTCATGTCCTTTATGCTCTTATCAAATTAGATTACTCCATATCCCCCCAATATATCTACTTCTTCAAATTAAATTAAAAAAAATATTTGTTAAGTACATCCTGGGTGCAAGGCATCAATGGAAAAAAACAGTCCCTGTTTTCAAAGAGCTTAACATTTTCCATGGCTGAATCTGGTCTTGCTCTCCTTTATCTTCTTGTAGGACATTGTATTTCTCTTATTCATTTCATTTTGATTTGTAATTTAATTCACTCAAGAAATATTTGTTAAGGTCCTATTATCTGCAATGCATTGTGCTAGGTCCTAGGGGATGTACAATAATAAATAAGAACTCACCTATGCCTTCAAGCTACTTAAAATTTAGTAGGCATGGGTAAACCATGATTTAACAGAATAACTAATACTAAGTGTGACCACAGCGGTAGAAAAAACATATAATGTCGAGTCAGTAGAGCTGGGTTTGAGTCCCAATTCAGATACTGGGAAGATCACAAAACCTCCCTGAGCCTCAGTGTCTTTTTCTGTAAAATTAGATTTAAAAAACAAACAAACAGCAAAATACTTTACCTGCCTCACATGGTTGTGAAGGAAATGCTTCATACATCTTGAAACGCTATGTAAATATGAGCTGTTATTATTATCTGGGTTCTTGTAAATGTTTTTATGTTATGTAGAACTCACCCAGAGTAATGAAAGTATTAGATTAGTAGAAATCAAGGATTCATCTCCATCAGGTTTGAGGTAAAATGCTAAAGCCCCATTAGATGAACCCAGGGCTAGCACAGTAAAAAACGATGAAAAGAGGATTGAGGAGCATTACAGAGGATTGGTGGAGCTGCATGCTTTTTGCTTAGTTCATAGCTAGGCAAAGAGAAAGATACATATTCCAAGTATTTGCTAGTTAATTAGCTTGTAGTAGGAATAATGGCAGGTTGCAATAGTACCAGTCCACATTTGTAGAGTGTTTGCAGGTTTACAAAGCATTGTCATACATTTTCTCATTTGTTCCTCGCAATAACCCTATGATGTGAGATGCTGTTTTATTATGGATGAGGAAACAGGATTTGGAAAGGTGAAGTACCTTGCCCATGATCATACAAATAATGTCTGAATTGGGATTCCAGTACTTTATATAGTTCTAGCTTTCATACCATGCCAATGATACATGGATACCTCAAAATTCTTTGATTTTCCTTTATTTGTAAGCATACTGTTAATACCGGTGTAATATATGTGAATAATCATTGGCTGTCAAGCTTGATATAAGTACCACTGGAGCTCTCATTGCCTGTATCCTGAAGTCTTCATGGAGTGCACCTGTCTTTTAGAAGATGTCTTTAAACGTATCTTGTCCGTCTTAGATAAAAGACAGAAACTTTGCTCAGATTTGAGAAAATTACATTGGAGAATTATTAATAACTTGTGAATTTTCCATTACATCGTGATTTGGTACCAAAATTAAGTTAATTTTGACAAGTCTGCACCTCAGGGCAGAAATAGCAATAGCTGTCTTCACCAAAGGGTTGAGTATATCAACTTCACATTTGATTAGACCATTTCATTCGTTCTTCTGGAATGTATCGAATTCCAGTGCTGAGACAACTTTAGGTCCTGTGGTTTCCATTGCAAAAGTGGCATACTCAATAAGATTAGTTTATTGGAAATGGACTTGATCAGCAAATGCACACCTGACATAAAATTAGGAACAATTTTCTGAAAACTCTATCCTTAGTGCTCTCTGGACCAGCCCTTGTGAACCAATGTCTGCACATGGCTGATACTCCAAACATCAGAGTGAATGAATGAATGCCTGTGGGCTGGGCCTGAGCCTGTTTGCCTTGTGGTTTGCCTCCCAGTCCACTGGGAAGCCCATGCTCCTTTCATTTTCATTCTTTTCCAACTCTAGTGCTTTTGAACAGAGAACCCCCCATCCTCCCGACCCCCAAACTCCACATTCCAACCCCATGATCTCATGGTACCAAGCATATCTCCCCTGCCAAGCAGCCAGGCTGCCTGCTGACTCTCACAGGGGGAACAGACGGGAACGTAAACTTGCTGTAGAGGAGCAAGACAATTTCTGTATATTTTTAAGACCAAGAATCCAGTATTCATTTAGAGGTTTTATTTTTTTTAATAGCTCCTTGAAAATTCAGCAAAATAATTCATGCTGCCCTTATTTCTTGATAACATCATTCCCTTTGCACTGATGTGTAGAATCTCAGGAACCAGAAAATGGAAAAGATATATTAGATCATGTCTAGTCCATTCCCAATGGCCAGAATTCTTTCCCACAGTCCCCTCCAGTACTTTTCCTATTCCAGTTTTCTCAAGAATTGGAATTTCCACCTCTTCTCCTGGGAGATGATTCCTTGAGATTTCTAGGTCTCCATAGGGAAATTTCCCTGCCATTGTGTGGAAATGTTCCTATTCTTATTTTCAGTTCAGTACCCTTTGTTTTCTCAGTGCTAAACAGTGCCTCTCCTTCCTTGGACAAGAATTTCTGGATGGTACATTCTCCCATACCATGATATCTAATCTTGAAAGAGGTTTAGGGTTTTTCTGTTTGTTTTTTTTTAACTTATACATACATATTATATAAATACACACATACATGTACATACCCTACATAAATGCTCAGAATCACAGATTTTGAGAGTTGGAAGAGTTTTCAGAGACCATCCAGTCATACTTGTACATGAAAGGAATTCCCACTACACTGTATCGGACAAGGGGTTACCTAGTATCAGTTGGAACATATCTTTCCCCATAAATCAATCTCCTTAGCCCCTTCTTACTAAATTGGATTCCTTTTTTTTTAAAGTATCGTCTCCAGCCCTATAAGCATGAAAACCTAATCTGTTCCATCTTATAAATTCATTTTCTGTATCAGTCTGAATCAGAAATTGTTAAGAGGAAAGTGATTTAGTATCTAAATGATGGGCTACAACATTCCTAACTTAGAAGACTATTTTTGGCTTCACTTTTCATTTATTATTTGTAAAAATGGGAAAGATTATGTTTGTTCCTCAGCATTTTAAAACATCTATTTATGCTTTTCCAACCCACAACTGCTACTCCTTCACTCACCTACTCCTGCCTAAAGATACCTGGTTAGAGAGAGAGGTCTAGAGAGCAAGGAGGCACTATAGACGTGAAGATGGAACTAAAGGAGAGCTTTTTTTGTGGTGGCAGAGATTTGGAAATTGAGGAGATGCCCATCATTTGGAGAATGGCCAATCAGGTTGTGGTATATGATTGTAATGGAATAATACTCTTGTGCTGTGAGAAATGATGAACCGGATGGTTTCAGAAAAACCTGGTAAGACATATACGAACTGATGTAACATGAAATGAGCATCACCAGAACACTGTACACAGGAACGGCAACATTGTATGATGATCAGCTGTGAATGACAACCATTCTGATCAATACAATGATCCAAGACCGTTCTGGAGCACTTATGATTTATAATTCTATCCACCTCCAGAGAGAGAACTGATGGAGTCTGAGTACACATTGAAACATAATTTTTTCACCTTTATTTTCTTGCATTTTTTTTGCAACAAGGCTAATATGGAAATATGTTTTGTGTGATTTCATGTGTATAATTATATTATATTTCTTGCCTTCTCATTGGATGAGGGAGGGGTGAGAGGCAGAGAATTCAGAACTCAAGATTTTTTAGAAAATGAATATTAAAAATAAATAATAAATTTACTTTAAAAAAAGATGGAGCTAAATGACACAAGTTGAGGAGAAATAATGAAAGAGACAGATAATTGAAGTTGCGCATGATTAAAAGTTTCTTCATGTACTGTGTAACCAGGCACATGACCCAATGGTGGAAATTACATCCCCACTATATATTCACTATTCTTTGCTCTTTCCTTCCATTCCATGAGGAAGTGCCAGCTCTCCTTTTTATCAAAGCTAACCCCTCCACTTGTATCAAAGATCCCACCTCCTCAGGAACTTTGTTCCACTGGTCATTCCTTCTCTCTCAAATCTTAAATTTTTGCTTCTGGTTTCTTCCCTTCTTCCCCCAAAATAAAATAAAAGTTCCTATGTCACCTATTAGAAAAAAATAATGTTGCTTCCTTTCCAGTTGCTGTCTCTTTGTTCACTGCCACCTTTCTTAAAACAGTATTAATCCAATCAGTCAGTTAATGAGCAAGCATTTACTAAACACTTACTTTGTTCTAGGCGCTGAGGATCAAAGAGAGAAGTAAAACAATCCCCTGCTCTTGCAGAGCTTACAGAATAGCACAGAGGAAGACAACATGTACATGTATAGACTGATTCAGAATAAACAGCTGGAGCTGGAGCCTCTGAAAATGCTGCATTTAGAAGGTGGCATTTGAACTGGACCTTAAAGAAAACTGGTATAGGTGAGGAGGGAGTAATTTCTAGACATGGAAGACAGCCCATGGAGAACAATGGAGCTGGAAGGTGAGGTTCTGTGTATGGAAAAAGAAAAAAGGCCAGTTTGGCTAGGTCATAGTGTACATAAATGGGAGAAATTGTGATAAGGTTGGAAAGTTAGGATGGGGCCAGGGTGTGAAGAGCCCCACACACCAGAGTTTGTATTTGATCCTTGAAATAACAAACAGAAAACTACTAGAGTTTCCTGAGTGGTAGAGTGATATGATCATACCTGGTTCTAGGAATATCATACTTTGTTGGTGATACAGAGGATGGATTAGAATAGGAAGACATTTGAAGTGGAGAGGTCAGTTAGGAGATTATTATAGCAGTGTAGATGAGAGGTAATGAGGACCATAATAACCAGGCTATTGACTGTGTGAGAGGAATGCAGTGGACAATCTGCTATGTTTTGGAGTTGGAAACAAAAGATTTAGCAACTGACTGGACATGTGTGACGAGTGAGGGTGATGAGTTGAGGATGACAGCAAGGTTGTGAACCTGGATGACTGGAAGGATGGTGGTACTCTCAACGTAAACATAGACATCCAGAAGCAAAATGAGGTGAGGGGAATAGATAATGGGTTCTGTCTTGGACACATTCACCTTCGGATGCCTATGGAATATACAGTTGAAAATACTAGGACTGGTTATGTAGATCTGGAGGTCGTCAGCGCACAATAATAATTAAACCCATGAGAGCTAATAAGGTTGCCATGAGACAGTGTATAGAGAGAAGAGAAAAGGGCCCAGAACAGGGCCTTGGAATACACTCATAGTTACGAAGCGTGTTATGGATGGAGAGAGCCCGCAACCCTGAGTCCAAGAGCCTTGTTAAGAGTAGACCCCACCTCCTCTCCAGCCCATTAGTCCTCCTTCTATTCTGGGTTCTGTAGCCATCACCGAGGTAAACATTCATAGTGGAGAAGGGCCCCTCTTCCTTGCTACCACCAACACCAACAGCTACTGATGGACAAGTAACAACAAGAGCCCTAAAAATGGTAGCAGCCTGAAAACCCCTGGTCTGCCTCTAGTCCAGCCTCATAGGCCTCATCCAGGGAAGCAACCCGTATGGAGATGTGACCTAGTCACTGCTACTGAAGATTCAGAAAAGAACAGTTTTCACACCAAAGTCCTCAGTACTGTCAAATTGTTCAACAGCAGAAATATACATTTCCGTTTTGCGTTACTGTCTGCTCTGCTGCTTAAAAGACCCCTGGACCTTTCTGTCTGACTTGCAGCTGAAGCTTCCTATATGTATTGTCCCTCAGTCAGACAGTGCATTTGTGTGCAACAAGTGCTTTATATGTTTACAATGTTCCAAATAGTGATGATGCAAGAGAAGACCAAATGGTCCTTGCCCCCAAGGAGCTCACTAGACTAAGGTGGTAGGTATTTCTATAAGTGGAGAGAAGGTGACGTGACATAGAGAGATGTTACGAAAGTAGAAAGACAGGGGCAGCTAGGTGGAGCAGTGAGTAGAACATTGGCCTTGGAGTCAGGCTGAGTTCAAATCTGGCCTCATATACTTTGGCACACTTACTAGCTGTGTGACCTTGGGCAAGTCATGACTCCCAAGTTGTAAGCCTTGGTGACTAGGAGGATTGTGGTTCCCTTTACAGTAATAAGGAATTTGGGATTTGGGGGAAAGATAACAAGTTCTGTTTTTGACATGTAAAGTTTGAGATGCTGGAGAAGACAAGGATTATCATATCAGCAGATAAAACCTGGGGAGGGAAGGCCAAAGGTATTCTAATGGTTATGGATATCCAGCCATTGAGTTCTAAGGCTCCTTATGCCTACTCCTATTCTCACAGATAAGTAAGGTCCCCAAAGCAAGGCTAAACGTTCCCCTCAGTTTTCTAGGGGCACACCTAAGGAAGTGGAGTGTGTCTTTTCTATTCTGCCATCAGTTCAAGCTCCCATTCTTGTCTGTTATTCCCACCAGTCACCAGTATTTAGCAGCCCATTGTCATTTAAACCAGTTAACATGAATTAGCTCTTACAAAAGGATATTTACTGTGAAGAACATCACCAAGCATTTCTGCCCAGTACCTCAAGGCATATGCTCAGTCCTTGGGGAGAGTGGGCTCAGACTTGAAGCAGTTCTTGGGTAGCATTTACCCCCATCAGATTCACTTCTGAATTCAGCTTTGATACTAGATAAATCACTGGAGCTTCTTGGCTGCCTTCAATCTCTTCTGAGACAAGTAGGTTGCTCAGGGCTTGGTTCCTCACTGTGTCAGTTCCAACAAATCTTGGCACGGATTCTTCCAGCTTCTCGACTTCTGGTCCTCATGGATCTGACCTTTCGAAGCTCACAAGGTTGTATCCATCTCTAAAATAGTTTCATTTAAAAACAGGTACTATCTTGTTTTCTGTTTGTATCCCCAGCATTTAGGACAGTGCTGTGTTCTTAATTGTTGTTGTTTGTCCTTCATTCTTAAAAAGGACCAATAACATTACAAGGATAATGTCCTAACTCGTGCATGAATTGGATTTAAGGGAGACAGAACTGAGCAAAGTCATCAGCCTCACTCTCTCCTCCAGAGTCAGTGAAGTCCAGTAATGGCTTAAAATGAGTGTAAATAGCAATGGTTTTCTGTTCTGCCCAGAAACTCTGAGGGTATTCCCCTCCCAGAGTGACATCTTTGTACCCTTAATAAACACTTAACAAAGGCTTTTTCTTTCATTTATGATAATCTCAACAGACCCACAATCTTTACCCCTTGTAATCTATGATCAGCCTCTACTTATATTCTACTTATATTCTACTTCTCTGACCTCTACTTCTTCAACTCCTTTTTTTTTTCTTATGCCCACTGAATTTGTACATGTATATTAGGAAGGCAGAATTTATGATTTCAAAGAGAATCTCATATGTGCCTAAAAGGTCCGGAACCGCAAGATATAAGGAATTCTCTAGGCAGAAGGCAGGAGAACTAAAGCATGTGTTTACACTCCACAATAACAAGCCCACAAACCAGCGTCCCCATTTTGATATTTTCATCAAAAGCTTCCAGGCCCAATAAGCCCGCCTTACAAGGGTAATCAGAAGGCCACAGAGGAGCAAGATGGTATAAGGCAAAATCGTATACATGCTTCCCCTCTACGGTAAGAAGATTACCCACTAGCCTCTAGTCAGCTCTGCTACTGGCAGCTCAGCTTCGGCTGTAGGTGTCTCTGGCTCCAACCGGAAAAGGAAAGGAGGATCTTCAAGCTGTCCTCTCCCCTCTTATAGAGTTTTTGACATTATCAAGCGCCGCCTGAACGACCAGGGCCGATCGGTTCTTGACTTGGCCCCTCCCCCAGCGTAGACCACGTTAACACACCTCCCCTCAGCCAGCGCCACGACTCCTTACACAGGAAGCTCTGGTCCTGCCCCGGAAGAGCAAGCCCCAGCATCCAGGGAAGCTCAACGAGGCGAGCTGAGTCATTTAAAGAAAACAAAGTCCATTCTGGCTACAACATGTTTCCAAAGTTCAGTTCTTGGCCTCCTGCTCTCCTTTTACTCTTTTTCAAAAAAGTTCTACCCCCATGATTTCATCTCTACACATATGATTCCTAAATCTATTTTTTCAATTTTGATTTCTCCCCTAAACTCATCTCCAACTTTCTTTTTTTTGGGGGGGAGGCAATTGGAATTAAATGACTTGCCTAAGGTCACACAGCTAGTCTGAGGTTGGATTTGAACTGGGGTCCTCTTGACTCCAGGGCTGGTGCTATAGCTGCTGGGCTACCTAGCTGCTCCCCTCATCTTCAACTTTCTGCTAAATTTGAATGTTCTAGCTCACTCTCATATGAAACAAGAGCATGGAGGAAGTACGGCTTAATGGAAAGAATTCTGTACTTGTCATTTACTATCTATGTGGCTTTGGACAAATCATTTCACCTCCTAAAGTTTGAATTTTCTCCTTATTTATGAAACTAAGGTATTAAACGAAATAATCTTTTAGATGCTATCTGGCTATTTCTGCGTCTTGGTTCATGCCACTTTTCCTACCTCTGCCCTTCTTAGCTAAGTCCTGTTTTTTCAGTAACCAGTTCAAGTCTGGCTTCCCTCATGAAAGTTTCTTTGATCATTGATGAGGTTGCAGATCTATTAAAGTATAAGAGGATGATGAAGGTGCAGCAGTGTATTAAATCTATTACTGTTATAATATTTGTTACTGTACCTGACAGTGTAACTTAACAGAAGTACCTTGGAAATTTAAGATCATTGGCTCTTATGGAAGGAAACAGTTATGATATGTTCTGATATTTCTTAGTACTTCAAACGAATGAAGCCACCTATCAGGAGATGACTCAGAAAGACACTGACTTCAAGTATTTGAAGGGTTGTCATGTAGAAGAAAGATGGAAATTCTTCTGTTTGGCTCCAGAGGATGGAACCAGCCGTATTGGGTGAAAGTTAAATAAAAGAAAGTTTAGGTTTGATGTTAGGAAAAACTTGCTAACAATTAGATCTATCCAAAAATGGAATGAATTACCTTGAAAGCTGGTGTGTTCCCCACTTTCTTCCTCCTTGAAGGTCTTCAGAAATTCCTTGGCCACTGGTCAGGTTTTTTTTGTCTTTGTTGGTTGCTAAGGTCCCTTCTAACTCTCAAATTCTATCGTTCTTTGAGCTGGAAAGCTACCAGCTTCTCCCTTCTCTACACCACCCTACCCCTAGGATTGGATTTGTACCGTCTCTGACTAATACATATATGTCAAACCAGAATATACCGTTACCATATCTTTTAGGTTTGCTCTCTTTCTAGCTTGTATCTGCTTGGAGATGGAATGGAAAATTAAGTAAATACTTAAAACTTAAATAGTTTTGCAAGACCTTTCTTTCTAAGCCTTCTGATCATATGCACTGGGATTATCAGCAAAGGAGATAAACCGAGCAGATGATTATGTGAAAAATAGTTGAATGCCTATGTAATCTTCTAGCAGACAACTAAGAAATGACTAATTTCTCTGAGCCATAATTTTCTTCCATATAAAATGAAGTTTTAGAGTAGATGAACCCTTAGGTCCCTTCAAGTCCCTTTGTCCTATAACTATGATATTTATATTTTCAAAATCTTCATTTATTTATCAGATATTTTTATTGAGTCCCTTTAATATGTAATACACTATTGAGGATATAAAAAATGTATAAAATGATACTTCCCCTCAAAGAGCTAATAGGGGAAATAAGAAATGTTTACAAGGAACCGTCATACAAGGCAGAATGAAATATGAATGAAAACACGAGAAGGATGACCAGAGTGGTCCGGATCACTATCCTGCACATTTGTTATAAATAGCAGTAACAATACATTTTATTTTTGTAGCACCTTTCTTTCAGGAATGCACATTTTCTGATAAATGTTCTTTTTTATTGCATTATGAAATGCAGAATTATTCAGACAAATCAAAACCAACTGCTTTTTTATTGCCCACTTTTCTTTCATGTTACCATCTTGGTTTCAACCACTAGGAGGTACAAACCAACAAAGAAACACAACCGTGACCAAAACATTATAAATCGTAAACGTGCTCCAGAACTCAAATCCTTTGGTCTGTATGAAAAGACAAATATTATCTTTATTAAAAATAGAGGGAAACTGAAATACAGGAAAAATAAGTAACTTGTCAAAGTGTTGCCAGAAATAAAACTCAAGTTCCCTAACCCTAAATCTATTGTTCTGCCTGCTGAGCCACAAGATCATTTAAATAGCCTCAAGCACATAGATAGTAGTTGCTTCTAGCTTTGATGTCACCATGGAAGACTTTTTCAGGTGCCTTAGTCCAGAGTGACCTCTCCCTTTCCTCGAAATTCTTATAACACTTGTCCATTTTGTTCATTTAGCATTTGTTATATGCTTCCTTCTGAGTTTTCTTTTAGCCTTTTATTTATATAGCCTATCTCCCAAACTAAATCATAAATTCCTTCAACTTGTCTTTATACCTCTTCTAGTCCTTTACGTGTAATAAATTGGCACTCAGCAAATGACTAGTGGTGGTGGCAACACCTTTTATGTTGGTTAATGATAAAGGTTTTCTGGATCTGGCTTTGAAAGCAAGAAGTAATGTTTTCCTTTGTTCTAGAATAATGGCATGCATCGGATATTCTCTGGCATCCAGCCTACAGGGATCCCTCATCTGGGCAATTACCTGGGAGCCATTGAGAGCTGGGTGAGTCTACAGGAAGAATGCAGCTCTGTCCTATTCAGCATTGTGGATCTTCATTCCATCACTGTCCCCCAAGATCCAGCTGTTCTTCACCAGAGCATCTTGGACATGACTGCTGTCCTGCTTGCCTGTGGTATAAACCCAGAAAAAAGCATTCTTTTTCAACAGTCCCAGGTCAGTTTTACACATCGGGATTCTGTACAGTCTCCTTTTCTTGTATCTGAGGAAAGATAAATTGTTCTTCTGCCTCTTGTTTGTTTTTCAGGTGTTTAAAGGTGATCCTGTCAGTTATGACTACAGCAGCTACGTGTTGTTGTGCTCCTTTTCTTCTATGATTACTATTTGTTGTTGTTCAGTCATGTCTAACTCTTCATGACTGTATTTGGGGTTTTCTTAGAAAACAACTACTTGTAACTAAAATGTAGAAACAGTATTTGACAAATGTGCTTTTGTGATTCAATGCGTTGACAATGAAATGAGATTTAGGGCCTACTATTTTCCGATAATGTAGATATATCCACATTGGGTATCCCATCCCTTGGATTTTATCTGTTATCTCTTCTCAGAAAACAGGCTTCAGGAGATCTCAGAGAGACCATCTAAGAACCTGATATAGTCCAGAGCTCCCATGCCCAAGCTAAAGTAGACTGAAAGGCAAAGCCACTAGGGTTGCCTTAAGTTCTTTTTGTAAATGATTTCTCTTTGTCCATCAGACAGGCCGAGAAGCCCAGAGGCTTCTAATAAATTTTTATTGATATCTTTTGTTTTTATATTATCTGGGTGGCAGCCAGGTGGCACAGTGGATAGAATGCTGGACCTAGAGTCAGGAAGAGTCATCTTCCTGCCTCAGTTCATCATCTTTAAAATGAACTGGAGAAGGAAATGACAAACCACTCCAGTATCTTTGTCAAGCAATCCCCAAATGGAGTCACAGAGTTGGACACGAATGAACAACTTAACAAAAACAACATTTCTTACTGTATCCCTCTGCCTTCCTTCTCCCAGAAAATCATCCATCCCTTATAACAAATAGGCAAAACCAATCCACACATCTGAGAAACATCTGAAAATATGCAATCCCTATACCTGTAGACCTCTCCCCTCTATAAAAGAATGACCAGAGGTGGGTGGTGAAGGGAGAGGTGAAAAGATTCGAGTTTTGACTGGGTAGTGATGTTCCTTGACCAAATCTGCATCACATAGTTCAGTTTCAACGTCATCACGTGATGTTAGTAAGAAATATGCTAGCGATCTGGGTGCTCTGTTAGATTTGAAACTTCTGCAGGTCAGAGATAATGTCTTGTAAACTTTGTATCCTTAATTTCTGACACAGTATCTAATATGTAACATAGATGCTCAATAAATATTTATTAAATGAATGAATGAATTTAAAGAGAAAAATGCATTTTTTATCTTAATATTGCTACTTACTTTTTCCTTTTTAATAGAATCATAAAATCTTGAAGTCAGAAGGGGCCTTAGAGGTTATCTAATGTGACCACCCTCCCAATTAGGGAATCCCTTCAACAACATCTCTGACAGATGCATATTCATTCAGCCTCTTTCTGAATACTCCCATAGGAGAGGGGTGTGTCTTCACTACTTTGTGAGGCAATTCTTTCTATTTTTTGGACAGCTCCAGTTTTTAGAAAATGTTTCTTTATGGTGAGCTATATTCTTCCTCTCTGAAACTTCTATCTTGGACTGACTTCTGCTCTATTCAGTCACCCAAAATGAATCAAATTTCTCTTTCAAATAACAAGCCTTCAAATATTTAATGAGTTATCATGATCTCCTTCCATCTTCACTTCTCCAGGCTAAATATAAGCTGTTCCCTAAACCTTTTTTCACATAGTATGAATTCTATATACTTTCTCTTACTGATAAAACCCGTCCATTGAATTTCCCTCTTAAAATATTCCTAGAAATAAACCACAATACTATGGGTCTGTTTGGACCCATCCATCCATGATACAATTGGGATCATTGCCTTCCTTTAACATATGCAGCCCAAGATACGATTAGCCTTTTTTTAGTAGTTCCATTATACTCTTGGCTCTGCCAAACTTTTTCATCCTTTTTTCATACAAATTTCTGTCAGGCCAGGTTGTCCCCTGTCCATTATATGGTTTATTTTTAAATCCAGATGCAAGGATTTGCATTCGACTTGACTACTTTTCCTTTTATTGTTTTAAACACATCATTAAAAACTGATTAGTTATCTAATATATTAGCTCTTCCTTCCAAGTTTGTGTCATTTTCAAATCTGTTAAGCACACCTTTATGTTTTCATTTAAATTATTAGTGAATAGTCAATCTTATCATTCTTAACTCTAGCATAGTCTAGGGAGAGGAGGATTTGGATATTTTCTCATTAAGTATAATATACTATTCATAATATTCTTTTAGACTTATTAAGTGCTTGCAACTACAATAACTTTTACCCCCAAAAGCTCAAAATTGAGATACACATTATCTAATTACAATTAAGAAATATAAATTTTTATTCTATATAAAATTGTAAAAATTCTAAACATAAAATTATAAAATAATTATGAATGTTTTAAATGGAACATTCTGTAGCAATTAAAAGAAAGACTCCAGCAGCTCATATGCTTACTACTTATTTGCAAGACTTCAAGTTAAATTTCTTCATTTTACAGAGGTTTTGACTATACATAACATTTACAGTGAAATAAATTACAACTTGGAAGATGCTTGATATAACATAATCATATATAAACTTAATTTCAATGTTGTACTTTATTTGCACAAAGGTTTGCAATATTTAGCTTAACACCAGACAAGCACAGTCTTAAATCTGGTTCTGCATTGAGTTTATTTCTGTATCTTGCTTTCAAATAAGAATAAAGTGAGAATGCTTGCTCACACACATACGTGGTGGAAAATGATAGAAAAATTTTATAAACTCCCTTGCTGAGAGATGGAAACACATTTGTTTAATTTTTAGCCATCTAACCAATCAATGAAATGAACAGCTAATTGCAATATGAAATATTTACTTTTCAGCTATGAATGGCAAATGCTGTATTAGATGATAAATATATTTAAAGTTCACTTGCCAATATTGCTTCATTTTTTAATAGCATTTACACATAAACTCCTCTAAAGAAAAAAATGCCTCCAAATTTGACCTTCTTTTCTTCTGCCACTGGCATATCAGTAAGAATGTCACAGAAATGCTGTTAAACAACTGACTAGTGTCACCAACCAGTTTATTTGAAAATCTGCCAGATAGAAGACTAGGAACAAAAGTGGAAGATAAATTTAAAATCAGAAAGAAGCCTTATATTGCAATGAGAGCTATCATAAAGTTTGTTTCTGCAGAATGTTTGTGATGGTGTCAGGATTGTAATGCACATGCCCAGCAATCATGCTCAAACATGGATCATGTCAGCCTGATATTTGTACTGCAAGAATGCAAACATTTGTAACGTCTTTCCCATGTGATTATACAGATGATGCTGTATGATTACAGGATAACAGATTAGTTATCTAATATATTAGCTCTTCCTTCCAAGTTTGTGTCATTTTCAAATCTGTTAAGCACACCTTTATGTTTTCATTTAAATTATTAGTGAATAGTCAATCTTATCATTCTTAACTCTAGCATAGTCTAGGGAGAGGAGGATTTGGATATTTTCTCATTAAGTATAATATACTATTCATAATATTCTTTTAGACTTAGAGGAGAATGCAAATGAGGCGGTGCACCTGTGTCTGCCCATCCACTGGGAATCAATTTGCACTTGAATGTCAAATCCTTGTGGCAGTTTGGAAACAATTTGGTGACAGAATAAGAAACTGCTCTTAGTCAGAAGTGGACAGAATTTGATATAATCAGTGTCCAAACACCAAAATCATTGCATGCATGACCATGATAGTTTCAGATTCCTGCAGAGGCAAAGCTATAATGCTTCAAACAAGCACATGCTTGTTGTCACAGAGGAAAAACGTATCTGTAACATAATCGGGCAATTATTTACTACTAAAGAATTCTTAGCATGCACATTTTATCATTGTGAGTCCCCAAGTGGTTTATGGACCACTGATCTAGTCCAACTCTCACGTTTTGTAAGTAATGAAATGGAATTAAATGGTAAAGTCAGGACTTGAACCCAGCTCTTTGGACTCTACACCACCTTTGGATTATATATGTTTTTATAACAATATAGCTTACACTAAGATCACCCGATTAATTACCACAGTATCTCTAGTAGTCTTATCTCTCCGACCTTCTAATTATTTTGCCCTTCTCTTTTCTTGTTTTTCTTATTATGTCAAGCAACATAGATCTGGTTGATTTTTATGAAATCTAATGGGAAAAAGTCCAACTGTATTTAAAATGTAAATGAAGATTGACTAATCCTTCAAATATTGATTTCACACTCTGCCTCATAGTTCATTGATATTATAACTGTAAATTTTTTGGTAGCCACTGTTAATTGATGATGTTACCAATTAAAAGAAAATATCTCTGAAGTTGTGAAGTTATATGTGACTTTTCAGGAACAGAACTATAGTGGAAAGTATGTTTGGTTTGGTTTTCCTTTAAAAACAAATTTATTCCTGTATATTATAAGTTCTGCACATCTTAATTTATTTCTGGAGATAATTACAAGTATAGAATATGGTGTTTTCTAAGCGATAATACTGATTTCGTCAATAGTTTTTGTCTCCATTCCTCTGCATTCTTTCTGAACAGTCTGACTGAAACAATTTAGGCTCATTGAAGATTTTTCTCATTATTTTCTTTTTCTCTCTCTCCCTCTGCCTGCTGGTTGTGTTGCTTCCCCTAAAATATGTTTGCCATATGTGGAGAATTTTACTGACTGCCTGTCTTCTGAAAGGTGTGTGTGTGTGTGTGTGTGTGTGTGTGTGTGTGTGTGTGTGTTTGGTAGGTGTTTCCTTACCATTGCTGGAGTCAATGGTCTTTTATTTCCAGCAGGCCTGTATACAGATCCAATCTCAGATTCCCACAGCTGTCTCTGAATTATGGGTCTCCACATTTTCAACTGCTGCCTTCCCCACATTGTAATCACTGCAGATGGAAGATAAAAGGTGGAGGACATAACTGGAGACACTGACTCCCCATCAGAGCCAAGAGAGATGCCCTGCTCTGTCAGACTTCTCATTGTTTCAGTGAGTCCAAAAGCTATTCAGGCAGATGGATATGTAAGGGAGGAGGAGGAAGAGGACAATGGAATCTGCGACTGTGGATTCTTTCTGAATTCTCTGATTATAATGGAGTCCTGCGTTATTGCCCCAGAATCCAAAATTGGGAAGGAAAGTAAGGGAGAGAGCAAAGCAGAACCAGCCTGCCATTCTGAATCACCCACGATGGATGGACTAATGAAACCTAAATGTGTGAGTCTTGTTGTTCATGATGGGTTAGTGGAGAATGAGATGGTCATTTTTATGTCTCTCACAGTGGAGCCTACATGGGATCCTAGGTTTGGAGAGGGTAGACCCCTTAGAGGTCATCTAGTTTAACCCCCACTTTTACAGATGAAGAAACTGAGAAGATGAAGAGATTTGCTGAAGTTGCTGGGTGCCCCACAGGTAATAAGTGGCAAAGTTAGAGTTTGGACCTAGGCTCTTCAACTCAGAATCCAGTGTTCTTTAACACAGTACCATGCTGCAAACCATGTTAAAGAATAAAACCTGCTGTCACTATCTATTCATCAGCAAGCATTGATAAAATGCCTACTAAGTGCTAAGCACCGGGAAAACAATGACAAAAATGAAACCATCCTTGCCCTCAGGTTTTGCTTAACAAGCTACTTCCTATCCAGGCAGCAAGCATGTCTAAACACATACACTCTATACTGACTATGTACAAAGCAAATAGAAGGGGATCAAGAAACACTTCATGTAAGAGGTGGTGCTTGAGCTGAACTTTGAAGAAGGGTAGGAATTTAAAAGGTTGACTTGAGAAGGGAGTGCATTTTAGGCATGGGGCAGAAGCATGGAGTTGGGACTGTCATGGGTATGCCATGTGAGGAATAGCAAGAAAGCCAGTTTGACTGGACTATAGTATGTGGAAAGGGAAAAATGTGTAATAAGCATGCAAAGATTGGCCACTGGACCTTATGGCATAGGGGAGTAACATAGTCAGACCGCCGTTTTAGAAATCTATCCTTGGCAGCTATGTGAAAGATGTGTCACTGGAACTATATCTTCAGCCTTTTAATTTGGGCATCACGCATCTATGTGAAAAGGGGCCCTGGACTTGGAGTCAGAGGATGTGGGTCCGAGTCATGGCTCCAACGCTATTTGTGTGACCATGGAAAAATCACTTAATCTTCCTGTGCCTCAGTTCCTTCTGTAAAATGGGAATAACATTAAAAAAAATATTGTTATCTTTTGTTTTCACATCAATGTCATTTCCCCAGTTAGGCTTCCCTGATAACAAAGGATACAGAAGAGAGCTGGGAACTGGGGCTGGGGGTGGGGAGAAGACTGTTCAAGCAAAACTAACTTAACTCTGCCTCATAGTACAGACAGAGCCCACACCCATAGGCTCCCATCTCTACAAAGGTGGCCCTTTCTCCTTTCATTCTCGGGACTGTGCCTGATTATTACACAGTGAGCCTGTTACAGAGCTTTCGATTTCTTTTTTGTTTATTTTTATTTTGTTTTGTATTGTTTCTGGTATTCTTTTCATTTATGTTGTTGTAGACATAGACATTATTTTTATGGCTCTGCCCACTTGGCATCAGTCTTTCTACGCTTCTCTGGATTATGCATATTTATCATTTCTTACTGTGGGATAATATTCCATTACATTTACGTACCAGTTTGTTAGGCAGGAAACATTAATATTTTCATCGTCTGTTTCACAGGATTGTAAAAGAAAAGAGCATGGAAATGTGTCATTCAATCAAACTTTTAACATAGCAGACTATTTACAACTTTTATGGAACTATGTATTCCACAAGTAGGTTGATCCTGCCTTTGGAACATTCATTTTTGACCAAAGAGCAATAGCCTTACCTGGAAGATCATCAGTAAGCCAGCAAATTTTGTTTTCCTTTTTTTTTTTGATAGCACCTAAAGTTGATGGCTTAGTTATTGGCTCTGTTGATTTCTAAGGTTCTGCTGCTCGCACATTCCATTGCACAGAGTGGAAATCCTTTTAAACCAAAGCACTTAATTACTAATGCTATCCCAGGTGTGAAGCAAAAAAATCTGATTAACTTGGTTCTTCGAATCGGCTTAGAGGACATTTTACTTTTTCACGGGTAGTGGATTTCAGAAATAATTTAAACGAAGCTTAGTATAGGGAAATGCACGGCCTCTCATCATCTTCTAACTTCAGCACCATGCCGTGGAAAGAGTGCTGGATTTGGAGTCAAAAGATCTCAGTTCAGTTCCTGACTCTGACACTTGTTAGCTGTGTGACTTTTGGCAAATTATTTGCCACGCCTGGGCCTCAGTTTCTCCATCTGACAACTGAGGGAATTGGACTACATAGCCTCCAAGGTCTACTCAACTCAAGTTCTATGATCCAGCAATAGGACTACATTATTTTTTGTTTTACTTCAATTCCCAGGAACATCAGAAATACTCCTGAGAGACAGGTGGTGCGGTGGATAGAACACTAGGCCTGGAGTCAGGAAGACCTTAGTTTAATTCTGGCCTCTGACACTTATTAGCTGTGTGACACAGGGCAAGTCACTTAATCTCTGTTTGCCTTACACCTAAAATAGGGATGATAATAGCCCTACCTCCCAGGGTTGTTGTGAGGATCAAATGGGATTATAATTGTAAAGCATTTAGCAAGCACAGTGCCTGGCATCCATAAATGTTGGATATTGTTATTCTTATACTATACAAATGTAAAAGTAAAAATAGATTCCAAAGTCAAGTTAAATGGCAAAAATATAAGTTCATTCATTATCAGATTCAGTCTGCCATTTTTAATTATCCACCATGAAATTCTGTTATGGTAATGCAGGTAACTGAACTGATTATACTGGATTTTTTAGATCCATAGAAGAAGAAAAGACACAAGAAAAGACAAATCCTATAGCAGAGAGTTAGGAGTAAAGCAGATGAAGGCTGTTGACTGTGCAAGAACTTTGGCAGTATGCTGGACTTGGAGGAAAGTCTGAGGAAATCCAAGTGTGCACAAAAGATGATAAACATTGGCAAAACCAAGCAGCAGTGAGCCAATTAAAAACAGTAGATATATTCGGTGTGAGAGTTTATCAGTTGATACAAGAGCCTTTTAATTAAAATCAGATCCCAGAACAAGGTTCCTGCTAAGGAGATTTGTCATGGGGATGATGAGTCTAGTGAAAATAACTCAGCATGAAATTGCTCGTTTTTAAGTGATAAATGGGAATTTGTGTGTCTGAATAGTTTTCCAAGTATCCTTAGCCAAGCTGCAGGAAATACTTCCTGGGAAGATAATATTTACATAGGAAATAGACAAGTCCTGGGAGACAAGAAAGTATCTTAGGGCTCCCATCCAGGTTTTAATGCCTTAGGTGATTGCTTGAATGGGTTTGATTGATCCCCGGCAGCTGTATCTTTTAGCATCATCTGATACAGCATCGAAGACCCAATGTTGGGTTTCTTTTGCTCTTCCCAGGTGTTTGGGGACGGATCTCTTTTCCTCTTCAGCCCAATTGCCTCTTTTCAGCATCTTCTCACATTCTAAATTTTCTTAATTCTTATTCACAAAACTGTCCTTGGAACTAGAAGATCTGCATTCCTTGAACTCTGGGAAACCTTTGGCTCTGCATCAGAGCCAATGATTTTGTTGGATATGCTTCTTAGGTTGCCATATTCCCTGCCCCCCACCTCCTGTTTTCACCTAGAGATCAGCCTGTTTGTGATTATGAGCCATTGGCATTGGCAGAGGCTGTGTCTAGTGTAAGAATCAGCTACAAGCTACAGAGTCATAATTGATTTCAAAGATTACAATGCAAACTGTCATTATGTGCAGATTTTCTGTCATGACGTAAGTGAGGCACTGAGGGGGCAGACACTACACAAATATCATTAGTTGTCCTTTTGTTCCCAGTTCAAACTAACACTTCACCTTGGTACTTGGATGGATCTATATTCTCATCAGTGTGAGTTCTCTCTCCAGGGGTCCAGTTGTAAGCCATCCAAAATTGCCTATACTTCATAGATCTAGTCTATATACTCCTAATTGCACCCTGCAGGATCCACTTCCACACTGAAGACTCTCCACTAAATCTCTTAATTTGCATGGCTACCAGTGGAATTTATGGGTCATCCATTGGTCATATCTTTCTCTCCACTATGTGAGTAATCCATCTTTTTTTTTTTCTGGTTGTACATTTCATTGATAGCATCTTTTGTGTTGTATTGCCTAGCCCAGGGGTGGGAACCTTCGACCTTTAGGCCACATGTGGCCTTCTAGATCCTTAAGTGCAGCCTTTTGACTGAATCCAATCCAGATTCTGTAAAATTTGGATTCAGTCAAATGGCCGCACTTAAGGATCTAGAGGGCCACATGTGGCCTCAAGGCCACAGGTTCTCCACCTCTGGCCTAACCAGTTCCTTATATCTAATGTGCTGCAACTATTTTATGTTTACTTTTCAAATTGTTAGTTTGCTCATGCCCAATCTGCTAAACTAAATACCATATTAAATACTAAATACCATATACTGTATTAAAAAAAATTGGAGGATACTCGTCCCCAAATAATATCCCATAATTTGGCCAAATGCAGATTTTGTTTTTATGAAGGTTCCAAGATCCCAAAGTTTTTAGGATGATAGGATCAGAAATCTTTGATTATAATCCAATCAATTCATTTAATTTGCCATATGGATGTCCAGCAAGTCACTTTGTCAACTCCATGCCTTCATTTTCCCCTATCTAAAATAGTTTTGGTACTTTATCACAAAATCATTTATATTGGTTCTGTGTAATAAGTTCTATTGTTATTTTCCTTGTTATTACAACATATTTCAGCAAATATTCTATTCAGATAGCAAAATTTCACATTCACCTGTGATAGAAATCTAGTTATAGTTTTGTATCAGATGTAAAGTGAGCAAAGGAACCAAGCCTTATCATATGTTATTATTCTAAAACAGTTATGAAAAACAAGATGAGAAAAAAGTTGTCTTTGACCTTTTGCCCACTTTTCTTTATGACTATTATTTGAATTAAGTTGATTTCCCCTGTTTTGGCAGCCCCAAGAGAATCCCCCACAAAATATTAAATGACTTTCATTCCATATGTTCAAATATAAGGTTTCTCCAAGGAAAACACTTGACTTCATTGAGATACAGTGGTGGCTTTTTGCAATTCATCGATACAGCATCATATCTAGGCAAGAAGGAGGAAATGCTCTTGGTTTTCCCCATATTTTCATGCTTGTTTGTCCATATTTTCATTCCTTCAACCCAACTAATTAAAGAAAAAGCGACTCCTCCCTCCCTACTGCCTCTGCACCCCATAGCAAGTAGAGCTCTTATTTTATTAATTTGTAATGGGAGTATATTTTGCTATAGCCAAGGGCACGATTTTAATCTGACAGATGTTTGTTTACAGCAGCAGTTAGCAATTTGCAGACACTGTTGTCAAAGCCTCCACCCTCAATGAAACCCAAATGCTGCCTTGGAAGGAAGGTGATGGAGGCAGCTCGGTGACTTGCAGAGCTTTTTGAGGGAGTCCTTGTCAAACAAGTGAAAAACAACCTTCTTTCTCTGTGGCTAGTAGGGGGAAAAAAGAGAAAGAAACCCTCCTACTCCAGATGGTGAATCCTCCTTAGTGAAACAAGCCTGAGCTGGGGCAATGTCATTTCTCTCTGTTCACTTCACAAAACCCACAAAGAACACATTTGGTGTCACTTTTCAGAGTTGGAAGCAATCTCTGCTTTTTAAGGCAATCACATGGATAAGAAGAAGCTGCAGTTAATGAAGGACTGAGAATCCCAAGGGCTGGGGATGGGATGCCCTGCCCTAAATAAAACTCTAGAGCATCAGAAGGAATTTGTCCTGGACCCAAGAGTCACCCCCAGCTTTGTTTCCAGCTTTTAACAAACTCTTTTGACCAGAACCCCCTCATAAGTTCAGTAAATTTGGGGAAATAATTTGGAGGAGCTCCCAACCCGTTCCCTGGTTGACTGGGGCCCACCTCACAAGGCTCAGAGACTTTACAGCCTGAGTTGGCCCTCTTTCTAGTTTTGGGGAGTAGGAGAGGCCACAGTGAAAAGAAAAAAAAAGCTATGGAAAAGAAATATTCCTTAAGGGTGGGGATCACCATCTCTGCTATTTTTCTGACTGATTCCTAGACCAAATGGCTCAAGTTTCCGTGGTTTTCATTCCAGCACCTTTCTCTAGCATTTAGATGTAATAGTAAAAAATAAAAATATTTTAAAAAAACAAGCCTCTTTTTCTTCCCTGAACTATCAATTATTGAGTATTCTAGGGATTTGGAGATAACACTTGATTACCATTATCTTGTTATTTTGTATACGTTAAAATATTTACAATATATTTATAATGTAATTTCTCATTTCTTTAGGTGCCAGAGCACTCAGAACTGAATTGGATCCTTGGATGTCTGGTCAGGATGCCACGGTTACAAAATTTACCCCAGTGGAAGGTAAATGTTTTCAAAGCAGGAAACACAAAATGAGCTTAAATGCCATCATTATGGAAGTTTTTCTTTTCTATGTTCTTCTGTTATACCCACTAAATTGGCCTGTCTCACCATATCACAAGAACGTTGGCTTCTAGCTCATCTAACTAGCTGTGCTAACTTTGGCAAGTTAGTAACTGGCGTGTCACCTAATGTCTCCAGCCCACGGTTGAAATAATGTAGTTAGACTCTCAAGGCCCTTCAAGCTTCGAAATTCTATGAATCTATGGTTTCTCTTACTCTGAACCTCAGAATGGATGGCCCAGAGTCAGTTTTTTGTTTAAGTTGCTAATGACCTTGAACCCTCCCTATTATGATTAATAGTCTGGATCCACTGCCCTTGGAATCTGTGTTCCATCCCCACCAGAACTAATTGATGGCAAGGCAAGAATGTGTTCATTGTGGGGAGAAGGGAAATAACATTTTTATGTAACATTTAAACAAGATGGGTTCAGGCAATAGTTCAAATCCGCAGTAAAATGAAGGCTATCCTTTCTCGAGGAAGCTCGACTAAGTAAGTTAAGTTGGGATAATTCACAGCACTTTACTTCCATTTATTTTTGCAATATGATAGCCTAAAATTATAGAACTACAACTGTGTCAACAGTGATTTCATTGGCAGGCATCTTTCCACCTTTCAGGGCTGCCACAATTTCCTCTGAAACCAGTGCCCCCAAACAGAAACTACACAGAAAAAAACAAATAATATGTTGAAGCGCCATTGCTTAATTAAGAGGCAGGGTTGCCAATTCTTTCCATGTCCCTGGGCAGAAACAAAATGGTGATGCTCTGAAGCCCCGAGGGCAGCGTGGTTCTCATCATCTCAGATCAGAGTGCCTTCCCCCTCGATAATTCTGAGATGGCACTTGCCACTTTTTTACTCTCCAGCCCTCCTTTTCAGTATTTCTCATCAGTCCTCACCATCCCTCGGCGCATTACCCCATAAGGCATTTCTCCTTCAATATGTCCGTGTATCTGGGATCCTATCAGCATGGCTACTTTCTCTTATGGAAGATCAAACATCCTATGTTCTCATCCACGTCCTCCCCTGTATCCTCTATGGGCTTTATAGGTTTTGTATTTGCTTATGCAAGTGTGTGTTGTTTCCCTGCAATAGAATATAAACTCCTTAAAGGCAAGAAAGAGCTTCATTTTGGGTTTTGTGTCTCTGGTGCTTGGCACACTATAGTTGGTTAATAAATCCTCATTGAATGAATGAAGGAATGAATTCCTTGCATTTGTATTGCACTCCAGAATTTACAAAGAATTTTCATTCGCATCTCCTTGGCTCCTTGAACTAGAAGCATGTAAAATAGGCAGGACACTTTATTATGCCCATTTTCACCAATGGAATAGCTGCATTTCAGAATGATTACGTGCTCTGCCCAAGGTCACACAGAGAGCACGTAACAGAGTTGGGACTAGAATCCAAGTCTCCTTATTCTCGCTCCTCTGATCTTTCCCTGGGCTTGAAAATGCCCATAGTTCAATAGTACAATTAGCTGGGTGTCTGAACTTTGTTTCCCCTTTTGTTCTTCCTCACAGACGAAGAATGCTAGCCTGAAACAAGAGGGGACAGTGGGTCTGTTCACGTACCCGGTACTTCAGGCTGCAGACATTCTGTTATACAAGTAAGTCAGGGGTGGGGAGTCAGATCATACAATCTTGTCTGTTCTGTCAGCCATCTTTAAGAAGACTAGAGCGTTCAGTGTTGCTTTTTTCTAATAAAGGTGAGAATAAACACTGCAGTTGCATGGGACATGTTGCTAAAAGGGATTAGAGGCTTGAATTATTTTCTCATCTAGGCATTAGTTCGTATGCATTCTGAGTTAGTAGAAATTAAATTAGAGAATACTCAGTCCTGAACTGAAATAAATTGAGCTGTCTCAATCCAGCTTCCCAGTATTAATACTAAACCGATCACATTTATATAACTCTGTAAGATTTACTAAGCCCTGTATAAATAGCATCTCGTTGGATCCTCACAACAACCCTGGGAAGTAAGCACTGTTACTATTCCCATTGTTCAGATGATGAAACTGAGGCAGACAGCAATTAGGTGACTTTCCCAGGGTCATACAGCTAGTAAGTAAGTGTCATGGGTAAGATTTGAACTCAGGTTTTCCTGACTTCAAGTCTAGTGCTCTAGCCTTTATGCCACTTTGCTGCCTCACTAATTATTATTCAATCACTTATTAATAAAAATGTCAACATTGATTCCCTATGTGGCCTTGAACAAATGACTACATTTTTTTGTGCCTCAGTTTCTTCAACTGAAAAACTCCCACAGTGCTTAAAACTTACTCTCCTCACATGGTTGGGATTACAAAAAATGAATTAATACTTGTTTAAAGATCACTGGGTCAACATTGATGTAGAAATTAAAAGCAATCCTGTTAATAACCTCTTTGTTGAGTCCATTGTAGTCTTAATAGTGTGGGATGACATCTAACCATTCTGTAAGTAGGAATACTAAAAATGAATAATACTTTGTATGTCATGTCTTTTGGAATGACCATTAACAAAGGCCGATAGAAATGGTTCTTCAGTAGAGGCAATAGGGGACAATTTTAGTCCTTTGAATATGGAATAGTTAATAGCTTTGAGTTGATAATATGATTAAGCCCCAATGACCATGCTGGTTCATATTACAGTGTAACCCAAGCTGTACTAGTGAAGAGTTCCCTTGCTTCTATTCTGGAAATGTCCAGGTGATTAGACATAATGATAGATGCATATCCATAGGCATATAGGGACTGTTTCAATATTGATTGTAACCTAAGAATTATATTTCCACCTAAGTACAGGGACTCTGACTCACCCTTAGTAATTCAGATTTTCTTGATCTACAGAGGGAATCAAATAGGGGACAAAGAATGGGTTCCTTAGTGAAGCTGGTTGTTTAGAGTAGAAAATATTTTAGGTATCTTTTATGATTATCTTTTTATTCTGTGATGAAGGCTTTATTTGTAGAGCCACTAAAATGAAGAAATCCCAGTACAAAAATATGGGAAACCATAAAAATAGTGAATTCTCAAGAATTTGAGAATGGTAATGGGAGGGTGCATTGACCCAAAGTCAGTGAGAAAGAGAAGTATTTATTGAACATCTATGACATGTCTGGCATTATGCCAAGTCCTGTGGATGTACCAAAAAGCATATGATGCAGTTTGCTACAACCATAGGATTTAAAAACCAGAAAGGATCTTAAAGGTGAAATTTACTCTGTTTGTCCTCCCACCTTCCTCTTTTACCCAACAAGTTAGGGGCAGAACTCAGACTGGAACCCAGGTTATTAGACTCTCATTCTGGGACACCATCCATAAAGAGTTTAGTTATGCATCTGTGAAACAAGTAGAAACCAGTCCAGAACATTTTGTGTTAAAATGCTAAGTAAAATATAATTAGTTACCAAACTGTACAGGATAATTAACCCACAAGTATTTCTTCAGTGCCCACGGGCCATGTACTGCAAGGCCCTTATTACCTGGGGACACAAAAACCCGAAAATGAAGGTAGTCTACTGGGGGCTTACAATGTCTTCAGAAAGGTAAATACAAGCTATGTATGCAAAATCAATACATAATGATGTGGGGACAGTGGGAGTCAGTAAGAACACCAATAACTCAGAAAATCAGAAAATACCACTTTAAAGAAATGGGGTCTGAGCTGAGCCTTGAAGGGAACGAGAGGAAAGAGAGCATTCCAGGCATGGGGTAACCAGCCTGCACAAATGCACAGGCACTAAGAGCAACTAATTAATTAACAATAAAGAGAGAAGGATCTCGGCAAGACTGGCAAGAACCACTACCTGGAATTTCATAGTCTGGCCTAGTCTTTCTTGACTGAGGTTCTGAATATGCCCCCTCCCCTTTCTTAAAAAAAAAATAACAGATGTTGCCACATCTGTTTATGATTTACTGTAGACATGGTTGGGTAAGCTCATACTGTCTCATTATGCAGATATCCATCCTTGCCAGGCCCTAAAGTTACACTTCTGTCCCCCAGGTATTAGTGTCACTTGCCAATAATGATTCCATATTTCAGCCTCCAAAGACAAGCAGGGTTCTCAGAAGAGGGATTTTGTCATGAGAAACGTGGTATTTCTTCATAATCCCTTGTTATCAACAAGCATTCATTATGTGTCAGGCATTGTGCTAAGCCCTGGGGATAAAAAAAAAAAGGCAAAAATCAATCCCTGCCCTCAAGGAGCTCACATTCTTATGGGTGAGACAACATGCAAAAAGCTATGTACAAACAGCATATATACAAGATAAAATGTTATCCCCGTTCTTTATGCAGTAGCAGGATGTAACAAGTGTTTCTTATCTGTTGTGAGTTTTCTTTTCCTCATTTTCAAAATCTGACCAGTCATCAGAGTATTAGACAAGAAGGTTGGATTCTTTTTTCTGTCCTATCATATCCCTGTTTTTAGAAAGAGAGATACTGGAGAATACCTTTCCAATACTTGAGAGATTGTATAGCATCATAAAGCTTGAAGGGGCCTTGGAGATCAATTAGTTCAGCCTTTTCATTTTATAGATGAGGAGGCTAAAGCCCAGAGAAGATAAGCTTCTTGTTCAAGGCTTCTCAG
Organism: Trichosurus vulpecula; assembly: GCF_011100635.1. Classification (NCBI taxonomy): domain Eukaryota; kingdom Metazoa; phylum Chordata; class Mammalia; order Diprotodontia; family Phalangeridae; genus Trichosurus; species Trichosurus vulpecula. The sequence goes on from NC_050579.1 coordinate 49,802,713, forward strand.
GGATTACGTTACAGATCGAGGATTCAAACCAAGATCTCTACTCCAGAATCCCATTTTCCTCCCTAACTACAGCTAACTTCACTAGGTCAAGGGATCTGTTGAAGGAACAGGTCAATTTGAGGCATTCCCCATGGATTAGGAAAGGCATGGGTTCAGGCTAGGTACCTCAGAATGGTATGGAACCCTTTTCTAATGGGAAGGAGAGGTTCTCCTGTGCATGCCAGGTCTGTACCCAAGGATGATTTTTTGGTACACAATACATAAAATATTTTCAGGACCCAGGTGAGGTGGGTAAGGTAGGTAAATTGTCTTGCAGCACCCTCTGCAGAGCCTAGGACTGGGCTACGGTCTTATAAAGAGTACGATTCCTAAGACTGGACTCGTTGGATTAGGGGTTGCTCCCTTGGGTTGTGATAGCTTGAGCCGAGCTTTGATTCTGAAGATATAGCTCTTAGAGTAGCCACTATTGTTCTCCTGCCATTTAAATAAATACCTGGTTTCAAAGATAAGATAAACTCCTCTACTCAAATTTAAGCTTCTTTGAATCTTTTTTTTGGTAATGAACTTAAATTTTTTAAAAAATTTCCTGTTCATGTGATGCACCCCACTATTTAGACCATTTTTCTTTTTCAGAATAAAATCAAAACTGCCCTTCATTCTTCTTTGCTTCTACCCCCTCTACAAAGGTATGCATGCATTTGCATGCATGAGGAAATAGGGTTATGGAAGGCATCTGTACTGGCTTTCATTGACCTGATTCATGTCTCGTGTCTGCAGAACTGAGAACTTGATTCTTACATATGTAATTTTAAGATACAAAGCGTAACTCAAAAGTCTTCACGAGTCATTGCCAGTATACAAATGTAATTGTATCCCACTGTCCCAGAGAAGTTGTCTCCTTCCAGCATAAAGGGTTCTATCCTCCTCCAACTGCTCCCTGGCCTCTTGACTGAGGAATCAGTGTTAGAACTGGAAGGAGCCAACCCCCTCATTATACAGAAGCGTGATGAGTGAAGGCCACAATGGCTTTAAGCCTCAAACAAGTCATTTTCAGTTTTGATGACATCTTTTTGGTGTTCACCACACCCATCGTTTTTTGACATCTTTCTTGAAGTAGTCATCCTGGGCAGTCTGATATGTTTGTGAATAGTGTACAAGCCTTTGCCCTCCTTCATTTCTTGATCTTTCTTTTTTCCCCCAAGGTAGATCTCCTTATCTCCTCCTGTGTTTGCCTTCACACTGAAATGAGATCACAGAGTATTATTAGAGCGTGTATTGAGATTTTATAGGAGGAATTGGCAAACTATGAGCTAAGGGCCAAATCTGGCCTGTTGCCTATTTGTTCTTACATTTTTAAAAAAATTCTGTTGTATTTAAAAATGAAGAAATCATTCTTAGCTCAGGGTTATCCTAATTTAGAGGACTGTGGGTACAGAGCTGGAAGGGACCTCAGAGGCCATCTAGTCCACTCCCTGCATTCCACAAATTAGGGGACGAGCTCCAGGGAAGGTCAGTTATTTTCCCAGTGTCATACAAGTAGTAAGCAACAGTCGTGGAATTTGAGCCCGAGTCTTCTGACTCAAGAACCATCACTTTCAGTCTGTTAATCAATAAACATTTATTAAATGTCTCCTATGTGCTCAGTTATCATACTAGGTACTGAGGATACAAATACAAACAGTAAAATCATCTCCATTCTCAAGAAGCTTATATTCCATAGGAGAAGACAACAGACACCTGTATATGTAGAATAAATATGTACAAAAGAACTAAATAAAAGATGATTAGGGAGGGCAGTCGATAGCTATTGAAGAGATCACGAAAAACTTCATATGGAAGGTGGCATTTGAGCTGTATCTTGGGGAAAAGAGGGTTGGTTTAGTCATCCGCACACTAGGAAAACAAAATGAGTGAAAAATGCTTATTGCCCAGTTTGTCGTAGGTAGCTGGTTGGGCAGGCCATTGGGTTAGTACATCTATATATGGATTTATCTTGGACAGGTACTGGAAATAAATAGTGAGGTGAGCCCAAAATGACATAGGGGAAGATTGAGCTCAGTCAAAACCTAGGAAATTACATAGCGTTTTCAGTGATCTCAAGCTGCTCCCTGCCCCTTGCCCCTGAAGTCTATCTCTTGAACATGAGTATTTTCTCAGTGATGCTGTAAGACTGTGAACCATGGATGACCAAGATCTCAGAAGATGGTCTAGAGGACAATGGGACAGATGCATGGTAGTTATCAGTAGCCTGCAACATGTTACCGCCTATGACTTCTTGCTGAGAAATGGAATAAAAAAGCAGACAATCCCTGTCCTGAAGACACTTAGCTTCCACTGGGGTGGTGCATCATAGTCAAAGATAAGTAAATACAGGATTTGGACAAATAAATATACATTGACTGGGGCAGGGGCAGTAAAAGCAGTCCAGGGGTTCTAAGAGGTGGAGATGATGATGAAGAGCACAACAGGAGAGGGGGGAGAGAGGAGCTTGGGCCAAAGCAGAGAACCAGGAGCCAGACTATTGTGTACAGGGAAGAGCAAGTGGGCCAGTTTGGTTAGCAGGTAGAGTACTGAGTGAGAGTATAATGAACCTGGGTAGGGAAGCTGGATCCAGATTGAAAGGGCTTTATAGGTGACGATGAAAAGGGTTTGTGTTTTATTCCAGAGGCTATAGGGAACTACTAAAATTCTGTAGCAGGGAAGTGACTGTTGAAGCCTGGGCTTTAACAATATCAGTTTAGCAGCTGTGTGAAAGGTGGCCTGCAGAAGAGAGGTTGCATGCACGCAGTGTAGTTAGGAGGCTATTGCAATACTTCAGGCAAGAGGTGGGTCCAAGCCTGGATTAGGGGGGCTACAGTATAAGGAGAGAGATGGAAATGGACACAATCGATGGTAAGGATAGGTAAGATGTGGCAACCGATTTTATATGGGAGGTGAGAGAGGGCAGAGTTGAGAATGACGCCTAGGTTGTGAATATTAGCAATTATAACAGGGGTTCTTAACCTCTTGTGTTATAGATCCCACTGTTAGTTTGGTGTATTGGACTCCTTCTCAGAATTATGTTTATGTTATTTTCCAGGAGATTAGGTCTCCTTATTTCACCCAGGCTGGAAGTGCAGGAGTGTCTCATGGACCCAACTCCACTGCTGATCAGCACAGGAACTTGAACCTGCCCCATCCCTGACCAGGGCCAGTTCACCCCTCCTGAGGGAGCCTGGCAGCCCCCTCCTCCACCCCTGGGGCATCACTATGTTGGTGCAAGACTTAGTGTGGACACTTAGCATGCCCTACTCACATTCATAGCTGCGTGACCTGGGCAAGTCACAGAACGTCTTCAGTTTCCACATCTACAAAATAGGGATGATGGTAATCGTGCCTACCTCCTTGGGTTGTTACGAAGATAAAACACTTTGCAGTCTTAAAGCATGACATAAATGCTAACTGTTATCGCTAGGCAGATGAACAAAGAACTCACCAGCTAACTTTGATTGTGTAAAGCAATGCCATGAAAGCAAGGCCAGGATAAACACAAGAATGTGGCACAATCCTGTAAAAATAGGGTCGGGAGAAGATGGCAAGGGGTGGATCAAAGGAACAAGTAGAGAAGTTGTCAAGGAAAGGGTCCCCTTATGCTCTGAGAGTGGGGCAAAAGAGGAGAGGATGGGGAGCATGCCGAGGTGGTAGAGGCTAAGCATATATCTCTTGAAAGTCAAAGACAGAAAGGTCTCCTAGACACCAAAACAATCATAGTAGATTTTTGTGTGGTATCAAAGAACTAGAAACAGAACAGATGTCCACTGATTCAGAAATGGCTAATCAAACAGTGATACAAGAATGTAATAGAATATTGATGTTCTCTAAGAAATTAGGAGTATAAAAATTTTATAGAGGAATAGGAAGACCTCTAAGATCTCAAGCATAAAGTATGCAGAATCACGGCAACAGGACCCAGTGATTACAACAATGTACAGGAAAAAGAAACCCACAAGAAAATGACACTGAACACTCTGTAATGACAGTGACCAAACTTAGCCCCAGAGAAGAGTTGAGTGAGCCTGTCTCCCTCCCTTATTTGCAGAGGTGGGTCCACACTAATGGTGTGGAATATTGTAAATACTATAGGCCCATTTGATTGGTTGAATGGCTTTTCTAAGCAACTTTTATCTCTCCTTTTTCTTCTTCACAAGAGGAGAGTTATATTTAAAAACTAAGGTGATATAAAAACAAATAGTCAAGAAAACTATATTCTAAAATAGCAAATTCTGTCAGCTCTCTAGATGGGAAAAGAAAGATCAGTGGGCTGGAGTAGTTCAGGAAGAATTTGTGAAGCAGGGAAGACAATGTTGGCACTGAAAAATGGTTAGATGGAGAAGCTGGAATATAGTATGTTGGGGGACAGGATGGAGGAGACATTCCCAAAGGAGGGAATAGGGAATTTAAGCCAGGAATAAACATCAGCCAAAGTCAGGCAGTAAAGAGGCAGGTTTTAGCAAGCTTTGGAGCTTTGATTGAGTAGGTTAAATGAGAACAGATTGAAAGGGCCTTGATTAGCTCCATCACATCATGCTCGTATAATATTATTACTCTTAGAAGGTTTCCTTTGGGAAAGGTAATACCAACTTTTTTATGAGAAAATGTTTACATGGCCAAAGAAGACTAGGAGGGTTAAGTGACTTTCCCAGGGTCACACAATTAGTAAGTGTTTGAGACTGAATTTGAACTCAGGAAGAGGAGTCTGACTCCAGGCCTATCCATTGTCCCACCCTGTGGCCTAAGTGCTAGAGATAGAAATATGAAGAGAAAGTCCCTGGCATCAAAGACTTTACAATGTGATGGGGAAAAACAACACATAGAAAGGAGATGGAAAGGGGGAAGTACCAGACAAGGAACATGGCAGAGAAGCCCCAAAGTGGGGTGGGAGAGCCAGGTGGGAAATGAGATGTCTGTGTTGAATCCCCTATTTCAGTGGAGGTTTTGGAGTTCATGACCCAGCCTCCAGTCAGAGGGTTGGAGGGTAGAGATGAGGTGTGAATACCAAGACTGATGGGAACTTACAGGATGATGAGGTGTTCCCTGTGATGCACTTCCTGGGCTAGAGTAGTGCAGCCAGGTGGAAAATAAGGAAAGAGAGGAGTAAGGACTGAACCTAAGATTTCATTGGCATAGGGAGCTCCCAGGGGAGGAAACTTCCTCTACCAATGCAGGCCAGCACCTCCTCTGAAATTTAAAGTCTTAGAGAGTTGCCTTGCCCAGAGTCACACATCCAGATAAGGAAATATTTATGCTATGGTAAATTTTTAAAAACCTAATTAGGATGAGTGAAAGAAATAAAGAAGAAAAAAAGGACATATGTCATGGTTGGCACCCCTAGGATGCGATAATATACATGAATAATGAGTAAAGCCAAAACATCTGAGGTGAAAGGAAGAGCTGGAGGAGAAAGGTTGAAAACACAAACGATGAGCTTCACAACTGTGAAATTAAACACAGACTGAAATAATGTTAAGTGTGAAAGCAGTGAGTGAAAAGTGAGGGCCAACATCTATTGTAGGAGGCAAAAAGAATAGCAGAAGCAGGAGAGAAAAGGTCAGGGGGAAAAAGACTAAAATAAGGTGAAGTGGCCATGATGTGTAGTAGGACCAGGTGAAAAAGATTAGTTATTATTTTTTTACTTTAAAAAACAAAAGCCAGAAAAATTGTAAGAAAAGAGGCAAGAAACAGAAACCAGGCAAAGATACCCAAAGAGCTGTTATAAAAGTTAAATGTGTTTCCTGTTTAGTTTGGTTGCGTTGTGAATCTGGAACCATTTTGACATGTGGAAATATTCATTGTGATGTGTTTAGAGTGTATTGATTATGGTCATTGTTTTTTCTGTGTTAGTTTCAGGCTATTGTGATTTCCTATGGGCTACTGCAATTGTTTTTTAACCCACCCTGCAGACTAATTTGGAATTGAGGGAGTTCATGCTGACCTCTGGATGTCAATTTTACTATAATTACTGAGAGGAGAAGTCAAGTTTGGCCAAAGAATAGAAATGATTCCAAAATGGGGAGTGTATATCTGTGTGCCAGAAGGGCACTTTAGATCATAAACAGGGCACTAGACATGAGGAAATAAAATAATAAGGAATATTTTTATTACTTAACACTTATTGAGCAACATCCCTAAGTCATCTCAGAACTGCCTAGGACACGACAGTAAACATAGCCCTGACAATTGTATCTCATATTTTGTGTGTGCATTTTTTTAAAACTAGCTATAAACTTTAAATTGGCTGCTAATATTCCAAAAGTGACACTCTTGTCCAGGGACCAATGCATGGCTGTACTCCTGCAGGAAATGAATCAAATCTTGACATCCGAAAACCAGAAGGAAAAAAGAAGGTGCCACCAAATTGAAGGAGAGTTCACAAATATTCCTTGGAGGAACTTAAAAAAAAAGGGGGAATTTCTAGAGTTGGTTTTCTCATACACCCAAAGGCAACAAGAAACATTTCATGGGGCATTGTGTTATCTCATGATAACGTGATAAATATTTGCAAGAAGACCAGCTTGTAAATGATTACACCATATATACCAGTAGAGAAATTCTCTGAAACTTTCAATAAGATCCCCTCAAATGAAATCAATATAAACTTTAATATTCAATAACTTCAGAGCAAAGGTTAGAATAAGTAATAATGATGAGAAATTATCAGAAAGTGCAATTGAGGAAGAAGAAATGAAAGAGGCCAAATACTTGTAAGCTACCTAAAATCCTGGTGACTTTACGACATGAACACTTTCTTTAGGTGATGGACATGGAAAGTAACAGATAACATCACCAAAAAATGCAATTGATTACGTTTTTCCAGACAAGAAAAGTTATTGATGTGAAAGACATCCCAGAATCAGCAGCCTGTGTACAGTCAGACTCCCAGCTGTCAAAGCAAAGATCAGAATTAGTAGGAAGAAAGAGGAGGAGGAGAAAGAAGAGAAAAAGAAAGAGGAAGAGGAGAAGGAAGCAGAGATGAAACAGTAACTGTGGTGTCTAATTATTGCAACAGGTCCATCCTGAATTATTTAAACCAGCAATTGTTAATGAAAAATGGGCAATGGGTAACAGAAATGACAGTATTGCAAGGTATAATATTATGCTGAAGATTAACCAGTGTAAGCCAGCTGTTACAAGAAGATCAAGAGAGCCACAAAAGCATCTTAGTCATTAAACACTTGACTTATTTGCCAAATGAAGAGCCAAATGTTAGTCAATTAACAAGCATTTAGTAAGCATTTATACCTTGCTGGAGGAGAGATTTTTAAGGATAATTTTTTTTCCTAATACTTAACAGTACTGCAATATTGGATGACCAAAAATCCAATGAAATAATGCCTCCTCTTGACTTTGGGTGTATGAGAAAACCGACTCTCACAATTCCTCTTCTTTCCTCCGCCCCACCCACCAAGGAACACCTGTAAGTTATCCTTCCACGTAGCTGCAACTTCTTTCTTCCGGCTTGGTTTATAGCAAGAATGTCAAGATTTATATGATTCATTTCCTACAGCAGTATGTCCACTCCTTGGATGTATATGTGCCAAGCCCTGAGGATACAAAGAAAGGAAAAACATTACCCCTGCCCTCAAGGATCTTATATTCTAATAGGGGAGACAACTTCTAAGTAGTGGATGCACAAACAAAATATATAGAATTAATGAACAAAGACAACACTGGTTTAGAATATAAGCTCATTTGTAAGATCTTACGAAAAAGGATAATGAATGATATGACTGGCATTATCTCATAAATCAGAGATAAGCAGTGGAAGGTAAAAACAATTTAAAGAAAGCTTTAAAGGAGCAATCCATCACAAGATCAAGTATTTTCTAAGCACCTTATACGTGTCAGGTCCTGTGCTGTCAGGGATGCAAACAATAGATGAAACAGTCCCTTCTGACAAGAAGTTTGTATTCTTAATGATGGAGACAACAAAGGTATATCTAAGTATGTATAGAAGAAGTATAAAGAGAATAAAAATACAAACTAGTTTGAAAGGGAGGACACTAGCAATTGATGGAATGCATCTTGAAAGAAAAGGCTGATTCTCTGAGGAATGGAGGAGGGAGTGCATTCCAGGCACAAGGGGGACATCTGGTACAAAAGCACTAGAAATAATACTAAGCCAATTCACCCTGTAGGCACTGAAGAACAAAGATGGAAGGACCACAAACAGAAGGAAATGGAAAATATGTGCAAAGATTTTGACAAGCTATTTTTTTTACCATCAGGGACAATGGAGGTACTCAGATTCTAGTATCACGGCCCCAGATGGGATTATGGGTGACGTAGAAATTGTATTAAAAAGAACAAAGATATTAAAAAGCAGCCAGCATAGAGATTTATGCTGGAAGTGACAGAATTGTGAGGACAGTGAGGGATCTTCTCACAAAGGAATGTGGAGGCGGGGAGGTGCGGAACTTAGTCTTTATAAATCGTTGAAAGGGGTGACTAAGAGAACATAATAGCTGCCAAACTGTAAGTCTGCTATCTAATCTATACAAAATTTTCATGAGACTCATTTCCACATGAATCAGTGGCATCTCCAGTGGGGTTATTAGTTGGAAACAGACTTCCACAAGCTGTATTCTACCATGGAACTCATCTTTACCTTTTACAGTTCACTAAAAGATGTAGAGAATAGAAGGTGACACAGTGCTTATTGTTTGTTATTATGGGAGGGTGGGGAATGATCCTTAAAGTTTCTCTTCCAACAAGGTATCTTTCATCTATACATCAGAATCACTCAAGGTGATTTGAGTGATGTAACAACAGGGATAACTTTGTTCAGCTACCCTCTGCTGCTAAACATCAGGCACGGCATAAAACAGGGAGACATCCTCACTAAAGGTGTTTGCCCCTGTCAGGAGGAAATCCAGCACAGATTTCAAATCAAAGACTAAGTCCCCATATAAACCTCCAGATGCTTCTGTTTGTGAAAGACATTGTGACAGTTGAGTTGCATTTAGCCCAAGAACACTGCAAAGCTTCCTAGAACAGATTCATACCCATTGAAAAGAATTTGGACTGACTATGCTCAAAAGACCAAATAGATGAAGAATGGCTATTACTAAAATTATAAGATACAGTTGGATGGACAACTTAAAAAGTTTGCCCATCTGTGTGTGGGGGTCTGTGAGACAAACAGTACAAATGGACAACATATTGGGCCCAAAATTAAACAGAAGGCGGGGAATAGGTTTCATTGCCTTCAGGAAATTGCTGAGTTCCTTTAATGACTCCAGACACAAAGACCCATTTTGTCAATACCAACATTCTGCCAGTATTGCTGTGTGACTGTGAGATACGGAATACAACATTCTGTGAAGAAATGAAAATGTGTGTCTCACAAAAGGTAATGGAGAAGTATGTAGTGGTTGCAACAGGTTACAATATAGAACTGTTAAGGAATTTTGAAAAAGAATAGAAGTTTAAGATGTCACAAGGAGCTGGTCATATAACAAGGGTGAGGTATAACAAATGGATGGCCACACTGTCAAGAGAAAGTAAAGAAAGCCTCTACCACTTTGAGTGAGCAACCTTGGGTTAACTTATGGAGAACACAGAAGAAAGTTGTTGAAGATAGGCAGGCATGGATGTGTTGTAACCTGCATTGTTGGAAGGAGCTTCCAAATGGATGTGGTCACTCATCAGAACAACAGTCATATCCTTCAAGATGTGTCTTCATAGACCCTTCAGGCTGTCTCTCATTCTAACAAGGGCTGATTAGAAGGCATTTGTCTGGAGTCTTATAAATCTAATCAAAGTGTCTTTAAACTGCAAAGGAAGAGGGAAGAGAAAAACAGTCAATATCTATCTACCATAAAGAGGGTAATTATGGTGTAGGAAGAAGAATGGCACTTGAGACACCCAGGAGATAAAATCCAAGAGAGGAGCCAGTAAGAAAATACATGGCCTAAAATCTCTATACACAAATGCACAAAGTATAAGTAACAAGCAAAGTGGACTAGAGGTCCTAACATAAGGAGACCCCATAACTATCACTGAAGCTACATGAGATAAACCCCATGTCTAAAATATAGCTCAAGATGGATAAGATGTATTCTAAAGAAAGAGGATGTTCAGCAAAAACAAGAAGGGAACAATAACTGGGGGAAATCTTCCAACCCTAAAATTCTGTGATTCCATGCACTGTGTAGTCCCTACTGTGCTTAATTCTCATGCTCTAATGAGATTACTATCTTCCATATTTCTGTAATATGCTATATTCACTTTTAAATTATCTATTTTCTGAATTTCAACAATTTTTTTAGCCTCATAGGTGATTTCCCTCTTCTACTAGTGTGCATCAGGGAGTCTTCCTCTACCATGACTGGGTGTATTTATAGTACCAACCAACTGATGTTATGAAGGAATGGATGTGAGCTGTTCATGTTAAAAGGAAAGGAATTATGGGAAAAAAAACTTTTAGAAAAACTGTTGAGACAGGATTCAGAGAAACCCATTTTGGATCTGTCTTCTCTTGTTTATCAGGAGATATGCTTTGGGGGGAAGTAGGGGAGTGGGGGGAGGTGGATTCTTTGGTCAGTATCCATAATCAGGAGTTTGGTTTTTGAACCAAGTGATGGAGCTCAATCCAGGGGGAGAAAAAGTCTTTCTTAATTAGAAGGCTGAACTAGGAAGGAAGATTAACTATAAAAGCCTGAATCACATTCATTAACGCCAAACAGAAATAAGTAATGAGATTGAGCTGTTAATAATCTGGCTGCGTAACTTGGATCCTGAGATGTCTACACTTTGTGATAAAATAATTTTGTTCAGTTTTCATGCCTTGTGCTACAGAGGAAGAAGGGGAAAAGAGTTACAATAAGATAGAGGCACAAAAGTTGTGAGTGCTGCTCTGATTGAGTGTGTTTCCCTAATAGCATTCTAAAAACAAATGGAAACTATTTGGAAGAGTGTGTTACTTCTTGTAATCTCTGTCTTCTCTTTCAGCATGGTAACTATAAGTTGAATGTACATATACAAAGGACCATAGGATCATAGCTCTAAACGAGCTAGTAACCTTGGAGGCTAACTTGAGTCTAACTCCCATATTTTCTACATAAGAAAACCAAGGCCCACAAAAGTTAGGTAACTTATCCCAGTTCACACAGCTAATAAGTGTCTGAAGTAAGATTTGAATCTGACTTCCTGATTTCGAGTCCAGTGCCCTTTTCATTACACCATGCCATGTGGCTATTATATAATGAGGCTCTCCCTGCCTTTTAAACCAAACATTCTAAAATATATGCATTCATATTGAGTCCTGTCCCTACCAAAGCAGATGCCTTAGGGTGTTGTGAACTCCTTCCAGGAATGCAGCAATTCTCAAGATAGGTTTGAAACCACTCTTTCAAAGGGGCTTCGGAGCCCCAAACACAGTGTTTGATAATCCCATGTGGTTTTTGACCCAGACAGGATTATCCAGCCTCATCACCCATCTATTTGCCCAGCTTGGCTCTGAATGACTTGATTTTCTAAAAATTAAGTCCAGTCTCAAGGGACAAAAATTTGCCACCATTTAGAAATTTAATTTTTAAAAATGTGCCTGGGGGGGGCGGGGGCGTGCAGAGCCAAGATGGCAGCTGGAAAGCAGGGACTTGCCTAGGGCTCTTCCCCAGGACCCTCCAAACACCCATAAAAAATGGCTCTGAACAAATTCTAGAACTGCAGAACCCACAGAATAGCAGAGGGAAGCAGGACTCCAGCCCAGGACAGCCTGGATGGTTGGTGGGTAAGGTCTGTTGCTTGGAGCTGGGAGCGGAGTGGAGCAGAGCCCAGCGTGGGCTGCGCCTGGACCAACTAGACAAGGAGCTGGGCGAAACAGGCCCTAGCACCTTGAATCAGTGAGCTGTGGCAGTTACCAGACTTCTCAACCCACAAACACCAAAGACAACAGAGAAGATTAGCGGGGGAAAAAACTGTGGTGAGAGAGTGAAAGGAGTTCCCAGTTCGGCCACCGCCCCGGGGACAGTGGAGGTGGTGTAGCTACAGAACTACAGCTGCAGTTGCTTCTGGCCCCAGGCCCACCTGGTGGGAGGAAATAAGTGGCAGATCTGAGCAGGAGGGCAGAGCCTGCTCAGATCTGAGTTGCGGTCTGGGTTGGCGCTTCTTGGGGGAGGAGTAGTGCTGGTGTGTGTGGCCAGAGTGGCCTTTGTTTTCTTTGAGTGACTCTTTATCTCATTGAGCCTTGCTGGGTGCTGGGTCTGCGGCTTCTCTTCCGGGGCAGGAAGCCCAGAGACCATGCCTGGGAGCAGAGAACTTCCTGTGTGACAATTCATGGGGCTGGCTGAGGGGAGGTGTTGACTCCAGAGCCACGCCCTATTGGGTGTTAACCTAGTCTACTCCAGGGGGAGGGGCCAACTCAAGAACCAATCGGCCCTGGTCATTCAGGCGGCACTTGATGATGTCATAAACTCTATAAGAGGGGAGAAGATGGCTTGAAGATTCCTCTTTCCTTTTCCCATTGGCACGGGAGCAGTGGTGAGCGTGACTCTGGGCCAGCCCTTGCTCTCCGGCTGAGCCCAGATGTTGGTAACTATGGATTGTATTGGGTCTGTCTGTTGATATTTGTAATTTATTTGTCTTTTGTTCTGAAGTTTGGGGTGCTGGTTTTGTTTTCCCCCGAACTAAATGAATGTTCTGAACTTCAGGGTGCTGGCTTTTTCCCCTGAAGTAAGTGAATGAATCTGTGTTTGGTCTGTCTGTTGATGCTTGTCTGTGTGCTCCCCTGAACTAACTGAATGCTGGATTAAAGAAAGCTGGTCAACCCCTTCACTGTGCTTTCCTTGTTTAAGCAGATAAAAAGAACCTGTGCTTTCCCGGCGTGCCCAGCAGCCTCCTGGGTGCTGGCTGTGGGGGGATCTTATGCCCCCACAGAAGCTGCTAGCCGGATTGTTAAAACAGTGTGGCGGAGCTTGCTGTGTAGAAATAGCTCTGAAAACAACAGCACAGCCCTCAAGCTTGGGACAAAGTACTCTATACTCTACAAGCAGTCATACCCTGATGAAAAACTCAAGGTTCAAGTAGTTGGCTGGGAGCCTGGCCAGGCAGTGAAAACGGCCTCAAATTCAGACTCAGACTTTGGAATCTTTCTTTGGTGACAAAGAAGACCAAAACATACAGCCAGAAGAAGTCAACAAAGTCAAAGAGCCTACATCAAAAGCCTCCAAGAAAAACATGAACTGGTCTCAGGCCATGGAAGAGCTCAAAAAGGATTTGGAAAAGCAAGTTAGAGAAGTAGAGGAAAAAATAGGAAGAGAAATGAGAGTGATGCAAGAAAACCATGAAAAACAAGTCAATGACTTGCTAAAGGAGACCCAAAAAAATACTGAAGAAAATCACATCTTAAAAAATAGACTAACTCAGATGGCAAAAGAGCTCCAAAAGGCCAATGAGGAGAAGAATGCCATGAAAGGCAGAATTAGCCAAATGGAAAAGGAGGTCCAAAAGACCACTGAAGAAAATACTACCTTAAAAATTAGATTGGAGCAAGTGGAAGCTAGTGACTTTATGAGAAATCAAGATATTATAAAACAGAACCAAAGGAATGAAAAAGTGGAAGACAATGTGAAATATCTCATTGGAAAAACCACTGACCTGGAAAATAGATCCAGGAGAGATAATTTAAAAATTATTGGACTACCTGAAAGCCATGATCAAAAAAAGAGCCTAGATATCATCTTTCAAGAAATTATCAAGGAGAACTGCCCTGATATTCTAGAACCAGAGGGTAAAATAGAAATTGAAAGAATCCACCGATTACCTCCTGAAAAAGATCCCAAAAAGAAAACTCCTGGGAATATTGTTGCCAAATTCCAGAACTCCCAGATCAAGAAGAAAATACTGCAAGCAGCCAGAAAGAAACGATTTGAGTATTGTGGAAACACAAGCAGGATAACCTAAGATCTAGCAGCTTCTACATTAAGGAATTGAAGGGCTTGGAATATGATATTCCGCAGGTCAGTGGAGCTTGGATTAAAACCAAGAATCACCTACCCAGCAAATGTGAGTATCATGCTCCAAGGCAAAATATGGACTTTCAATAATATAGAAGACTTTCAAGCTTTCTCAATGAAAAGACCAGAATAGAAAATTTGACTTTCAAACACAAGAATGAAGAGAAGCATGAAAAGGTAAACAAGAAATCATAAGGGACTTACTAAAGTTGAACTGTTTTGTTTACATTCCTACATGGAAAGATGTTGTATATAATTTATGAGACCTCAGTATTAGGGTAGCTGAAGGGAATACACGCGCGCACACACACACACACACACACATATGTATACATACACATATATATATATATATGTATATGTATATAGACAGAGGACACAGGGTGAGTTGAATATGAAGGGATGATACCTAAAAAAATAAAATCAAGTTAAGGGATGAGAGAAGAATATATTGAGAGAGGGAGAAAGGGAGAGATAGAATGGGGTAAATTATCTTGCATGATAGTGGCAAGAAAAAGCAGTTCTGTTGGAAGGGAAGAGGGGGCAGGTGAGGGGGAATCATAGGATTTGACCTTAGGAGGGAATAACATACACACTCAATTGGGTATCTTACCCCAAAGGAAAGAAGGAGGAAGGAGATATAAAGGGGGGGGGGGACAATGGAAGGGAGGGCAGATAGGGGGAGGAGGTAATCAAAAGCAAACACTTTTGAAACGGGACAGGGTCAAGGGAGAAAATTGAATAAAGGGGGATAGGATAGGAAGGAGCAAAATGTAGTTAGTCTTTCACAACATGAGTATTGTGGAAGGGTTTTACATAATGATACACATGTGGCCTATGTTGAGTTGCTTGCCTTCTTAGGGAGTGTGGGTGGGGCAGGAAGAGGGGAGAGAATTTGGAACTCAAAGTTTAAAAGCAAATGTTAAAAAAAAAAAGGTTTTGCATGCAACTAGGAAATAAGATATAAAGACGATGGGGCATAGAAATCTATCTTGCCCTACAAGAAAGTAAGGGAAAAGGAGATGGGGAGAGTGGGGTGACAGAAGGGAGGGCAGACTGGGGAACAGGGCACTAAGAATATATGCCATCTTGGAGTGGGGGGGAGGGTAGAAATGAGGAGAAAATTTGTAATTCAAACTCTTATGAAAATTAATGCTGAAAACTAAAAATATTAAATAAATAAAAAAATAAAAAAAAATGTTCCTTAGGCCCATATAAGACCACAGTGGCTTTTTTATGAAGTTATACAAAGAATAAGTACAAAACGTACTATAAGTAAGAAAACAAGTAGAAAACCATATGTGACTGTAGAACATGATAGTAAAAAATAGGAGTTTTTAAAAGGCATTATGGTTTGTAATACACTCTTCAGTTTTAAGGCATCTTATGAAATAATTAAAATTTGGCATTAATCTCCAGGTAATCCTTTTTACTCAGTGCTAGCAAAACCCATTCTTTGCCCTTGTCATGTTTTGAAAGATGCAATATCAGTGTTGTATTGGCACATACACATTAGCTCTATGGTCTTCGCTTTGAATTGTGACAAGCTGATACTCCTTGTGACCACTGGCATAAATTGGTGAGATGACTTGCTGAGGTTGGGTATGCAGTCTCTAGATTATCTCTGTAGACCACAAGCTGATATTTACTGTTCTGCTTGGAAGTTAAACTTACCACCTTCTCCTCTTTAGCCTCCTACTCTTATGAAATATATCTAAATGGACTCATGTTATCTGTTATCTCTATCCTATGGGTAATTCACCAAGAAAATGAGGAACACTCTGGCAGAAAAAGCTCCAGCTGCCTTTCAAATGACATTAGTTCACTATTCTGAAAGCTCCCCTCTGTACAGTCATCCTCCAAGAATGCTGGTGGCCTCTAATTTTCTCTGAGCCTTTCAGGATTCTGTGAATATTTAGAGACAAAAATGAAGTCAGGGGCTCAGATATTCAGAGTGGGGATGATAAGGGTATGGGAAGTATGGATTTAACTTGCATTGTGCCAACTTAATATAGAATATAGGCTATTTCAGGTGTCTTTCCTCTCTCCAAGAACAGGCTGTTGCTTGTGTTTATAGCTGTACTTTACTGATCTAGGAAAAAACAAAACAAAACAAAAAAGAAAAAAGAAAAAACTCACAAAACTTGATTGGACAACAATCTCCTTGGCATCTATATAACATGCAGAGCTAGACTTAGGTCTTCTCTCCTCTTCTGTTGTTGACAAACATTGGTAGAATACTAATAGTGAAATAAGCCTAGAAAAAGCAGACCAAAGAGCTTCTCTGAGACTTTCTATCTCTTTTATTAAAAGGTCCACACACGTCCCTGTTGGGGAAGATCAAGTCACACATATGGAACTGGTCCGAGATCTAGCACAACGTTTTAACAAGAAGTATGGGGAGTTCTTTCCGGTACCCAAATCCCTTTTAAGTAAGTAGCAAGTCTATGATTATTAGATTGTGGTTGATTTTGAAGATGCCAATCTGTACTTATAGCCATGTTGATTAAATTTGGGAACTACGAAGAAGGTAAAAGACTAGGTGACAGTCTCAACTTGTAATATGCTTGAGTTAAATGTCGAGAAAGAAAGGGGAGAGGGAGGAAGGAAGGAAAGAAAGGAAGGAAGGAAGGAAGGAAGGAAGGAAGGAAGGAAGGAAGGAAGGAAGGAAGGAAAGAAAGGAAGGAAGGAAGGAAGGAAGGAAGGAAGGAAGGAAGGAAGGAAGGAAGGAAGGAAGGAAGGAAGGAAGGAAGGAAGGAAGGAAGGAAGGAAGGGAGGGAGGAAAAAAAGAGAAAAGGAGGAAGGAAAGATTGATTTCTGGAAATACCTCCTCTCCCAGATTCAATTGAACTCTTCTTTTAACAAAGAAAGTCAGTTAAGTAAAAAAGCTTGATAACAGTGACTGAGTCAGACAATGTACATCACTTTCTGCCTTAGAAGTCTCCTCTTCCTCTCTCCCATTAAGAGGGAGATTACATTATTTATTCTCCAGGACCATTAATGCTTTTTCAATTACTCAGAGTTTGGTTTCTTTTGGTGAACTTTTCAGTTGACGTTGTAGGCATTATGGCTGTTTTTTTTTGGGGGGGGTGGATTTCTCCTTATTTCATTCACATAAGTTCATACAGATGTCCTCATATTCCTCAGAATTCTTCATATTTGTCATTTCTCACTGCACAATATTTGAGTGTGTTCATGCACAGTTTGATAAGTCATTCCCTAATCTATGGTTATCCATGTTCATTCTTTGCAGATCTGCAGGTTTTGGTAATTTTTTTGTCTTTTATTGCCCTTTGCTTAACACAATGTCAAACATACATTATGTATTTAGTAAATACTTGTTTTGAATGAATAAATGTCTTGGTTTTCCATGGGCAGTTCATGATTTGGGAAAAATCATTTTTCCACTTCCTACCCTTCTATGTCTCATCGTTTATTATAGGAATAGTAGGACAGGACATAGCATTAGAAAAAATAAATTATGAGGGTTTGAAATACCTACATGGATTTAAAGTGCTCTCTAAATGTCACATAGTCATAAGAACTAAAAGGACTGAAAACCCAAAGCTAATAAATTAAAAGAATGCTCATGAAATTATAATAACTGATGGTATAGTTAGCTCTTGATGATCCTCTTTGCCTTCCTAAAACAAATATCACAGAAATGGAATGAGTCCTATGTTACATATATTCAAATCCTGAACTGAACTTCTCCCACCTGACCTAGTCTTTGATTTCTCTTGAGGAAAATTGGGTGGTGGACCTCCCTTATGAACTATTTTGCTAATAGAAATTAACTTCTGACATTGGTAAAGATCACTACACTGTAACCTACCCATCTTTACTACAGCTACCAAGCAAAATTTAACTACATAGAGTTTATATATCATGTCCATTATGTACACTTGTAAGCCCAGAGCAGTTGTAAATTGTGGGTCATCTTAACAGTTGGTACAGAAATACTTTGGTAAACCCATACACATTCAAGGAAAACTTCATTTGGTAATGAGTTGTATTTTCATGAGTTAGGAGAGACCTTGGAGTCAGTCAGTCAGTCAACAAGCACGTATTAAGAATCTGCTATGTACTACGCATTGTGCTAAGCATTGAGGACACAAAGAAAGGCAAAAGACAGCCCCTACTCACAAGGAACTCAGTCTGTTGGAGGAGATGGCATTCCAACAACATGTATAAACAAGCTTCCTACAAGATACAGTGGAGATAATGCACAAAGGAAGACATTGGCATTAAGGGGCATCAGGAAAGGCTTCCCGCACAAGGACTGGGAAGCCAAGAGGTAGTGATGAGGAGGGAGAGAATTCCGGGCATGAAGGACAACCACAGAACATGCATGGTGAAAAGTAAGGGGCGGAGGTGGGGTGGGGAAGTTGTGACCGCATTCCAGAATACATGGAGTTGAACAAGCTATAAGAAGAGAGGAAAGTAGGAGGGGGCCAGGTTATGAAGGGCTCTGAGAGCCCAACAGAGGATTCAGAGGTTATTTAGTACAGTCTTCCCCGCAGTATAAAGCCCCTCTACAATTTCCATGAATGGTGATTATCCTGCCTCCACTTGAAGACTCCAAATAAACTTGCTCTCAAGGAAGCCCATGCTGTTTTTGAATGAAATAAATGGGGTAGCATGATATGGTGGAAAAAACCCACCAGATTAGGAGTAAGATTTTGTTGTTTTTATTGTTCAGTCATTTTTATCCATTATCATTATCATCCAACTCTTTGTGACCCCACGTGGGGTGTTCTTGGTAAAGATACTGGAGTGATTTGCCATTTCCTTCTCCAGCTCATTTGATGGATGAGGAAACTGAGGCAAATGGGTAAAGTGACTTGCCCAGGGTCACATAACTAGTATGTGTCTGAGTCTAGATTTGATCTCAGATCCTCCCAACTCCAAACCCAGCACTCTATCCACTGTGCCACCTAGCTACCAGATTACTTACAAATCCCATTTTTGCCACTAATAGGCTATGTCAACTGGGACAAATAATTTAGGTCTATTTCCTTATTAACAAAATGATAGGGTTAGACTAGATATGTAAGAAAGAAAAACAAGTAAAAACTTCTTCCAACTCAAAAGTACTATAATCCTGTAATTGTTGGAAAGCTTTTCTTGTATTTGAGTCTCTCCCAAATAATTATGTATTGCATTATAATTTTTCTACTGGTTATTATTTGGAAGTCATTACAAGATTGATAAATATTATCTAGACAGTAATGAACTCCTTTAGAGCATACTACACAGGAAGCACCATTTTGTGAGACAAAGCCAAACATTATATTTCTGCCCAAACAACAAATAAGTGATTTCTGAATTTAGAAAAAATTATATACATTATCATATACATTATCAACAGTGGGAGAAGAAGCCACTGAAACTAGAATAAAACCTGTTTTTATTTTTAGGCTTCTCTACCCATTAACATACCGAAACAGCAACCTAAATAGTTCAGTAGCTCTGTAGTATGTGAAATAAGGAAATTCATAAGATTTAGAAGATTCAGAGAAGTTCAATGAAGATCTTCCATGAACTGCTTCAGTTATCACTACTATGACCATCACTAATCCTCCATAGGAGTCATTAACAGGCACATAAGTTTCCATTCCATTCAACAGATGCTCATTAAGCACCTACACTTCACTAGACACTAGAAATTACAACATTGGCATTTTCATTCTTCCTAGAGAAGAACCACAGCTGCTGGTTCAGTATACATCAGTTATTTAGAGAGCTAGGCACTAACTGTTTTTGTTCTTGTCCTTAGCCTCTACAAAGAAGGTAAAATCACTCCGAGATCCTTCGGCCAAAATGTCAAAATCGGACCCTGACAAACTAGCCACCATTAGGATAACAGACAGTCCAGAGGAGATTGTGATGAAATTTCGTAAAGCTGTCACAGACTTTACTTCAGAGGTGACCTACAACCCATCCACCCGAATGGGTGTCTCCAACATGATAGACATTCATGCTGCAGTGACGGGTCTAACAGTAGAAGAAGTTATCCACCAGAGCGCTGGTCTTGACACTGCTCAGTACAAAAATGTGGTGGCAGAGGCTGTTATTCAGAAATTTGCACCAATTAAGAGGGAGGTTGAGAGACTGAAGATGGAAAAAGACCACTTGAGAAAGATTTTACAGGTTGGGGCAGAAAAAGCCAAAGAACTAGCAAAGCCGGTGTGCCAAGAAGTCAAGAAATTGGTAGGTTTTTGATAGGACCATGATCAATTAATGAATATCTCTAATGAAGGCAGCTGACCTCGTACACAGAAAACTGTATTATTTGTGACTGTTTTGTTAGGCCACCCCAAACTCCTGGTTTCAGATGAGGAAGCTATGTTTTGGGACCTTAAATAAGTGTCACTTTTCCAAATCTCGTAAACAAAACTTTGCCATCAGAGACAAAAAAAAAGAAAATTAAAGCAGTAAGCATGGCTAAATAATCAAAAATCCCATGCTGCTGCTGCTGCTTCTTCATCTTCTTCTTCTTCTTCCTTTTCTTCTTCCTTCTTCTTCTTCCTCCTTCTTCCTTTTCTTCTTCCTTCTTAATATTCTTCCTTTTCTTTTTCTTCCTTATTCTTCTTCCTTCTTCCTCCTTCTTCCTTTTCTTCTTCCTCCTCCTTTTTCTTCTTCTTCTTCTTCCTTTTTGGGGTCAGGGTTCAAGTAATCCTGCAAGTTTGGAGGGGATTTTTCCCCCACCAATCTCCATCTGGTTCATTTTACAAAAGTAATTTTGAATAGATCAGGAGCATATTCTTGGTCCGACCTCTTCCATGAGGGTAGAGGGCAAGAGTTTGGAAGGCAGAAAAATCATTTGGATAGTTAGGGGGACAGAGGAGGAATAAGCATTTATAACACCTACTATGTGCCAGGCTACATATTTGGATTAAAAGTTCTTGCTCTTTATAAGTTGCTTAGCTGATTATTTGTAATGCTTAGCACAATTCTTTGCACATAGTAAGAGCTTAATAAATGCATTCTTCATTCATTTGATTTATTTAACAGCTTTCCTCTCAAGGACACACAGTTAAACATTAAGTAAGACACTGAAGGTCAACCTGTATATGGAATGTTGTTCTTCAAGAATATTACAGCCAACTTTTGCCAATATTTTTAACCAAGAAGCTAAATCAAAAAACATCTATATGATAAATTATCCAGAAAGTGAGGGTGTGCTTTTTTTTTTATTCTTCTGGTATATTTTATGGGCAACTGAAACTGATGAACCCAGCCAGCCATCTGTGTCGTATCAGTCAGGCAGTTCAGATTTCTATATAGTATCATCTGGGGGCAAGTCTACCTCACCCTCAACCCAGAACACACTGTAGGCTCTCAATAAATATCTAATGAAAGATAGAAAATAGTCCAGATATTCTTCACAAAGTAAAAAGCATTTTTTTTTTAACTTGGCAATTTCTATCAATGCATGTACTCATAGTTCACATCCATAGGAAAGGGAATCATAAGAAACAGACATTTCCTTTCTTCAACTCTTAGAGCTTCCTCGAAGACGTTCAGGGACATGCATCACTGGTCATTCCATCTTTGTAGCCTTTTGGAATGCTTTCCTAGGAGGTATGTAGTGCCACTTTGTCTCTCTCTCTCTCTCTCTCTCTCTCTCTCTCTCCAGATTCATTGTTAGTTTGAAGGGTTATAGCTTATTACCATGTCTCCTAGATCTATCTTAGTTCACTAACAAACATTTGGCGTCACGACTTCAATCTCCACACTCAGATGGACAGAGTATTTGGATGTTGGTAAAAAAAAAAAAAATGTTGAGTTTAGCAAATGTAAGTTAATATCTTGCTTGCATTCCTCTGACCCCGAACCAAATTCACAGTTATTCTCTTTTGGAAATTTGCTCTTCGGAACAGAAGAGAGAGACAAAACATAATATATTTTTATGTCTCCCATCTGATGTTTTGTGACCATATTCAGAATTGGCAGGGATAATTTTGCAAATTTATTGCATCCATTCACAACATAGAATCCAAGTTTTCATTTCAGGTTTTGAAATGAAAGAGACCAATCAACGAGTGACCATCTTTAATACCTACCACTCAATTAACCCATTTCTGTGTCCTATTGGAGAACCTATTGAGAACGACTGAAGGTAGTAGTAAAGGGACTCCCTAGAAAGGCCTCAGAAATTGAGAGCTGCCCCAAGAAGGGGTGACTTGGCCGATGACCAACTGACATTTGACTAGCCCAGTTATAACAATGAAAAATGAACTCTAGAAAAAGGCATGTGTAGAGTGGAAACCAGAGGCCAATATGGGTGGGCAGGAGATCTCTTCTGATATATAGAGAGGCGTACCAGAAGAAGTCTCTTGCACCTGAACGGAAAGCAAGTACTCACCAGGCTACGAGACCACAGGCAGATTTTATGACAGCTCTGAGGGAACAAACCTTTCCTCTCCTACGCTCTTGGTAGAAAAATAGCCAACAGTGGAATTTTTGAAGTTGATGGTTCCCCAGTGAATGATCTTATTTTTTCCATTGATTTTATTGCCTGCCTTTTTCCAATGCTTTTGTAATACTTGCTGTTTCTTATTCATGAGATCCTTAAGGCTCCCACATGCTCAGTACTGAGGAGGCATGAACTGTTACAGCTTCCTGCTGACCATAGCCCTTTGATAATCACACAGCCACCATGTGTTTGACCCCAAGAGCATCCTAGAAACCATGCTTTTTACTCTTCAGATCCATGTTGATGCCAAAGCCTGCTGCTGCTGCTTCTGCTTCTACCATCTGGGGTGGATCTGTTCCTTCATCTACACAAGCTGCTACAAAAATCCCACTTGTCTCTTCTCTATTACACTCTTCCTAGTAGAGCCTTCCTGTCTTCAGCCTAGTCCTTCTCCTTACAGAAAGTACCAGTCAAGATCCTCCTTGCCTCCTGTTATTATCTTTGAGCCCCAAATGTGACTTCCTATCCCTTCTTCATACCCAGCTTTCCTTTTCTCTCTGCTGTCTCCTTCATACAGTCACTAGAACCCCCCAGCCCATTGATCCCTTATACCCTCGCTACTTCTTTAGTCTTTCTTCTCATCCCTCATCCCTGTCTTGTACATCTTGAACAGCTTCTCAGAGATCACACCACCTAATTACTTTTCAATAAGTCCTTTTTGCAGATGCCCTTCTAAGAAGCATATCCCAAAACGCTTTAGACACTTTGATTAGCTGAGAAGGGAAGCATTAACAATCCCATTTTATCCATCCTAACCCAAAAATGTCAACCACTGCCACTCCTCTGAAATTCCTGTATGTGTGCATATTGTGTCTATATATGTTTTATATCATGTAATTATGTAATACAGATTATAGAATATAATATGCATGTATATAATACATATAATGTATAATACATATATAATCATGTAACATGTGAATATGTTATGTAAATTATATACTATATTGTAAGTCTGTCTATATACACACACACACATATTTCTTTGGTCCCTTTTCCAGATTGTGATCATTTCCTGTTGGAACTTGTCCTATATTCATTTCACTAACCACTTTCACAACATTCTCTTCCCCAGTGATAGCGAGATGATGGTAATTCAATCTCATTCTTGCTCACTACTGTTTATCACATTGAGACACTGCACTACACCCCATCAATCACATGCTGCATTTAGCTAAAGGAAGGTCATTTGGTTTAGTTTATGTTTTTCTTCATGTGTATTTAGGTGCAGATGAACTGAAAATGTAGGCCCTGGGGACCTGTACAGAGGTCGAGTGACCGAAGTCTACAAAATATTAATGGATAAAGATTAGGGTGGCCTTGGAGAAGTACACTGAGTCCTAGAATACTGGAAATAAGGAGCACTCCCTAAATCTAAAGGGACACAAAGAAAGGCAGCTGCTATTCTTCATAGTGAACTGATAGAGTGCAGGGATCATACAGATGGAAAGTGTAAACAAGTCCAAGAAGAATTGAAATCCATGGAGGAGAGATTCACAGAGTTATGTTAATGAGGTTCAAAGTGCATCTTTAATATATTGAAATTAGTATCATGAGAGGCAACTGTCCTGCCCTCCCATTAATGTCTCTTACTGACACTGTCAGCACCTGCAAACATTTATTGAGTGCATTCAGAATAATGTGCTAGATTAATCATTGAGCCCTGGAGGCCTTGATAATGACCTTATTTATGTATTTTCCTAAGGTGCAACCTATTGTTTTTTAAAGTAATGTTGCCTATTCACATATCCAAGATGCATTCATCTGTGAAAGGCTTGCATTCAACCCTATCATCCTTTTAAGCAGCTATTTTATGTCTCTCCTCTCTTCCACAGCCGAAATTCTAGAAGAAACCGTCCACACTCATCTTCTGCTTCCCCTTCTCTCATTTGTTTCCCAATTCCTTCCAACCTGGTTTCTAACTTCATAATTCAACTAAAATTCCCCTCTCTAAAGTTATACTATTAATTTCCCAGCTGCTAACTCCAAGGGCTATTTTTCTGTCCTCATCCTGTCCGCCTGCAGAATTTGAGACGGTTGAACCCCTTGTCTTCCTGGATTCTTACTCTTCTTGGTTTTCCTCTCCCCTGCCTGGCTGTTTCTTCTTACACACTGTCATCCACAGCCTTCTCTTAGGGGCAGGTATATCCAAGCCTCCATCCTGAGCTCTCTTATCTTTTCCTTCTACACCTTTCTCAGTGATCTGATCAGCTCCCATGGGTTCAGTTACTCCCAGAGCAGTAGATACAGCCCATGCATCTTTTGACCTCCAGTCTCATGTCATCGCCTCCTTATTAGACACTTCTAGCTGAGTGCTCACCGGGCATCTCAGACTCAATGTGTCTAAATCAGAATTCCCTATCTTTCCCTCCATAACCCATCCCTCTTCCTAACTTCTGTGTTCCTGTCAAGGACACCACCATTCTTCAGTCACCCATGTTCGCAACCTCTCTCTTCTCTTCCTTCTTTCTCACTCCTCATAACATATCACTTAGCAAGTATTTTCCATTCTATTTCCAGATCCAGATTTCCCTTCTCTCCACTGGCACTACAACAACCTTAATGCAGTCCCTCATCGCATCTCTCTTGAACTAATGCAACAGACTCCTAACTAGTCTTTCTTCCCCAAGTCTACTTTCTCCACTCCTGGCTCCACACAACTTCCAAAGTGATGATATTCCCAAAGCACTGGTTTGACCATATCACTCTCTCACTTTAAAAGCTCCTGTGACTCCCTATTGCCTCTAGGTTAAAAACATAAACTCTTTTTAACATGTAAAGCTTTTAACAATTTCACTCCAGCCTACTTGTTCAGGCTTATCATACATTACTCCCCTTGTTGCACACTGTGCCAAAAGGCCAAACTGGCCTACTTACTGTTCCTCTCACAAAACAATCTGGCGCCTATTTTCTTGACATTCTTTCTGTACCTTTGCCTCTTAGAATGTAGAATTCCTCCAAAGCTCAGCTCTTGAGCCATCTCCTATGTGAGTCGCTCTCTAGTTGCTAGTTCCTATCCCTCTCCTGAAATTTCTTTGTGTTTACACTGTATAGATTTTGTATTTTTATATATGTAAATGTTAATACCCTGATGGAATGTAACTCCCTGAGGGAAAAAAAAATTGTTCCCCCAGAGCCTAGCACATTGCCTGCCATATTTAGTAGGCACTTAATGAATGCTCATTGATTTTCTATGTTTTCTACAACATCTGGCACATTATAGCTATTAGATGGAAGAAGTAGTTTGGTGGTAGAAAGGCCACTGGCCTAGAATTAGAATACGTGGTTTGTTTGCTTGTTTGTTTTGTTTTTTTCACATGTCCACAAGGTTGTGTGACCTTGGGCATGATTTAAGATTTAAGACACTGAGCCACAGTTCATCTGTAAACAAGCATAATGATATTAGCCTCAAGGATTGTGGTAAAAGTCAGAAGATCTAGTAGATGTGAACACTTCCTGAAAACTGAAAAGCATTGTGTGGGTCATTGATGTTGTCATAATAAATAAAGATAGACAGTGAAAAAATGTTTTATGTTTGTATGCCCTAATTTGGTCTCCGCATCGACGCTTCCACAAATAAATGGCTTTTTCTATGTTGTATTTGTTGCTGTTGTCATACTTTTACTTCAGACCAGTGCTCTAGATTTTCTGTCATGTAGACAAACACTTGTTTAAAAAGAAAAAAATCTAAAACCCGCCTTGGCTTGAAACCTAAACTGACCTCTGACCATTTTAAAGAGATCATTCATTATATCCAATATCACTTGATTTTCCCAGAGCTATAAGAATTATTAGAATAATCTGCTTAGGATTCATCCCTGTTGAAAATTTTCATTCTGTATGACTTTTCTGTACCCACAGAAATGTTAGCCATGGACATGTCAAAATTCTAGTTTCCGCAGACCACCTTTAAATCACTTGGGGGGGGGGGAACCCCAATCATTTTCTTTCCTTTTCCTTTCCTTGCTCCTACCACTGGTCTCTTCACCTTTCCACCTTTTTCCCTTTTAAGGCTGCTTCAACTACCTGAAGCATCATCAGTCTGGACTTCCGTGCCGAATGATACTGTTTGAAGTCAAAAGTTTTCAGAACCAAAGTCAAATTAAGTCACTGTCCTTTCCCCATGACTTTGGCACTTGGCTCATAGCCTCCTGGTTTCCATCCTTATCTGCTATAGAACCATAGATTTAGTTTCAATAGACCTTAAAATCCAGTTAGCTCATCCTCTTCATTTAACCAAAGAGAGAACAAGATATTAAGTGATTAAGTGACTTGCCTAAGATCACACTACTAATAAGCATCAGAACCAGAATTCGAACCCAAGTCCTCTGACTCCAAACCCAGTACCTATTCCATTGTATGAAGTTTTTTTATTTAATCTAATGATCTCTCCTCACCGCCCCCCCACCCAATCTTCATCCTTCCTGACCGCTGCAATATATGTTTTTCTCTTTTCTCCCTTGACTTCTGAGACATTGTATTCTTGTGGTTTTCCTTCTGCCTCTCTGACCTCTGCTGTTTGTGTTGGTGGAGCTTCTTCCTCCTTCTCCTTGAATATTGACATCCCCCAAAGTTCTGTCTTTGGCCCCCCTTTTTTTTCCAGTGATCTCATCCACTCTTGATTGTTGAACCAAATGCAAATGACTCACAAATCTATATCTCTCCCCCTCCAAAACTCTACTTTCCACCACCATTTAATCAGGGCCAAATCCTATTGGTTGATTTTATCTCAACAATATGTATCACATTTATCCTTGTCATTGCAGCCACCCTTACTCAGGTCCTTTTATTTTCCCAACTAGTTTATTGTAATTGTCTCTTAACTAGTCTTTCCACCTCCATCCTGTATAACTAATCGTGTGGCTCCTTGATAACCTTTGGTGACTCCACACTACCTATTGAATACAATGTAAATCCTTGATGCTGATATGCAAGGCCCTCCACATTGTAGCTTCCACCTGCCTTTCTATCTCTGTCTCATATTACTCCTTTACATATCTAACCTTCCAGGCACAGTTTAACTACACTGTCCCCATTTCTCATCCTACCCTCTTCTGTCACTGTCTTCTCCTATCACATTCCCCATACCTCTAGTGAGCTGTTCTCTGAATCTTTTGAAGTACCCCCTTTTAAGGCCCAATTCTAATTCCACCTCTTTTGTTATGCCCTTCCTTATCCTTCTATGCCCTGTAGGTGATCTCACTTTCTCCTAAAATTTCCTATTGCAATATCTCTGGTATTTTTTTCTTGTTTGTTTGTTTTTGTTTTCCTTTGGGGCTTATCTCATTCTCCCTTGTTTCATCTTTCCCACTGGATTGTAAACTCCATAAAAGCAAGATCTTTGTCTTTCTTTGTATCATAGAATCATGCATATGGAAATGAAGGGACCTCAGAGGACATCTAGTTCAAACCCTTTATTTTACAGTTGAGGAAACTGAGGTACAGGGAGATTATGACTTTTCCAAGGTCTCACAGGTCCACTGACTCTAGATCTAGGGCTCTTTCCACTTTACTGAATTATATCAGCACCTAGCCCTGTATTTCACAAGTATTTAATATTCTTTAATCAAGTGAACCTTTTTTATTGAGCTTGTATTGAAAGTAAATTGAATTATGTGGCAAGCTACAGAAAGACACATTTCTGAGTTTCCAAAGGAGGCACAGCTCTCCAGGAAAGAGTCATGTTACAAGAATTACATCATTATGTTCCCTTCTGTTGCCTGACCAGGATCTGTGACACTGCCCTATAAGTTAACTCTTCGCTGAATGCCAGTTACCTGACAAAAGGGAATTGAGGCTGCTTTCAAAAATGCCCTTTTTTTTCACAAACTCCCTAAATATTCATGAGACTTTTCATTCGTTTAAGAAATATCATCTCTTAATATGAATTCTCTCAACAGTGAAGCTTAGTGTGGTTTCATTTAGCAGGATTTTTTTTGATGTAAGTATTCCTTCCCAACTAGATGGGAGAGCCCTATAAGAACTGACTGAAGGAGCTAGAGCTATTTACTCTAGAGAAGAGAAAACTCAAGGGTAACAGTTCAGATCTCCGCAACCTGGCTTCAGCTTCTCTTCCCAGGCTTATTCTGCATTATCCCCTTCACAAATTCTCCATTCCAGCAAACCAGATTACTTGCTGCTGCCCGAACTTGACATTTTGCACACATCCCACAAGCTGCCATCATGCCTGGAATGTACTCCCTCTCTCGATCTTTACCTTTCTCTAAAGCTCAGCTTGTATGCCATCTGCTCCATAAAGCCTAGCAGGGTTTCTACCATTATTAGCGCTCTCTTCCTCCTTGAAGGATGATGATGATAAATAGCTAGCATTTATATAGCACTTTAAGGTTTGCAAAGAACTTTGCAGATGTTATCTCATTTTGTATTTACTTATACTCTTGGCTGTATCCTCCAGCAGCTCTTCCTGAGGGCAGGGACTGATTCTTTTCGATCTTTGTATTCCCCATCACCTAGCACAGAGACTCAAATACTGAAATGTTTGAAAGGATCCATTATTTGATCATCAGTGGGGAACTCCAGATGTTGGAACTCTCTGCCACCTCTGACTTAGTAGGTAAGACTTAGTGAGTTTATAGTACACAGTGGTTGACTAATCAGTCATGGTCAGAAATGAGATTCAAACTTAAGTCTTACGAACTCCAAACCCTCTAGGATCTGTTACCACAAAGATAAACACTTGTTAAAAAATAAAAAATCCATCCTGTCTTGAGACAAATTGATGTCTGACCATTTTAAACCCAGCACTCTAGTGACAACATCACATTTCCTTGCAAACAAGTCATTAATGAATGTTTTCTAAATTGTTTACAAGTTGTTAAGGTTTACCTTATGGGAGCAAGGATTAGGCTTGCGATGCTTAGCCTCAAAGAAGGATCGATGGGTGAAAGTTATAAGGCTCATTTTGGCTCATTATAAGAAAGAAATTTCTACTATAGAGAGCTGTCCAAAAATAGAATAAGACAGTTTTCCATTGTTGAGGTGTTCAAATAAAAACAATATGGCCGATTTCAAGAATGTGGTAGAGAAAATTAATGCATTAGACAAAATTGGATAGATATATACATATATGACACTGCAAGGCTTACTCACAACAACTCTGAGAGGTAGAAAACACACCTATTAATTATCCACATTAAACAGACAAGGAAACAGGTTTAAAGAAGTTAATTGATTTTTGTGCATGGTCACAAAGCTAGTAACCATTAGTCATAATTTGAACTCAGATCTTGTGACTCAGGGTTCAGCAATTTTTCCACCTCTTACTACACTGACTCTCCTAAATGACATCTTTGATCCCTTCAAACCCTGAGATTCCGTGATTTAGTAAATAACTACTCATTCATATACTTGTAGAATTTTAGTGTCAGACAGGATATTAGCAGACATATACTCCAATCTGTATTCGAAAAAAGAATCTGCCCCAAACTTACCTTATAAATGGTCCTCCAGTCTCTAATTGAAAACTTCCATTGAGAGGGAGCCTATTACCTCCCAAGGCAGCCTGTTTCACTATTGGGTTTCTCTAATTGTTTTTCCTGACATTGAGCTTAAATCTGTCTCCTTGAAACTTCTGCTCTTCATTCCTTATTCTTTCATTTTATGTGAAGAACATTTCCAGGAAGCAAATTTGTTGTGAAGATGAGAATGAGAATTTTTAGGGGGGGGTGGAGGGAGTTGAGGCAATTGGGGTTGACTGACTTGCCCAGGGTCACACAGCTAGTGTCAAGTGTCTGAGGCTAGGTTTGAACTCAGGTCCTTCTAACTTTAGGGCCAGTGATCTATGCACTGTGTCATCTAGCTGCCCATATTTTTCTTTTTTTTGCAAAGTGCAAGAGAGTTTGTATCTTGGACCCTGCAATACTTCTTACCCAATTTATTTTCAAAATCCATTAGAGTATATCCTTTTACTAGCCTTACTTCCCTGTCAGTGAATCTCTGATTTGGAAATAACTTCAGAGGGCATCTAGTCCAACATTCTAAGACTCTCCCATACAACATACCCAAGAAGAGGTCAGCTTCTACTTCAATGTCTCTGGAAAGGAACTCACTACCTTCAAGGGTTGGTTTCTTTCAGTTTAGGATAAGTCCAATTGTTTAGAAAATTTTTGCATCCATCAAGCATAAATTGGCTTCCCTACAGCTTCTACCCATTGCTCCTAGTGTGCTCTTTTGGAACTAAACAGAGAAAGACTAATTTGTCTTCATGATAACCCTTTAGTTACCTGAAGACAGATATAATGACTAGTTCCCAACCCTCAAGTCTTCTCCAAACTATCTCTAGTTCATTTAATCAACATCCATTCATCATGATCTCCAGACCCTTCACTATTTTGGTTACCCACATCTTGATGCCCTCCAGATTTTCAGCCTCCTAAAATGTGAATCCCAGAATGGAACACAATACTTCAGTTGTTGTTTGACTGAGACAGAATACAGAACCACCCTTACTTCCCTCAATCTGAATGCTAAGCCTCTTCATGAGACATAAACTCACATTAGCTTTTTTGGTTGCCGTATCACATGCTTGATTCATCTTGAGTTTGAGCTATGCAACATCTCCAGATAATTTCCACGTAAGTTTCTATATTACCACACCTCCCATATCTTATACAGTACTTAGCACAGTGCGGGCCACATAGTAGATGCTTAATTAATGTGATTTGACTAATGAATGCTAGTTGACTGATTATAAAGTTGGTATTTTAAACTCGAGTATGATGCTTTACATTTATTCCTGTAATGTCATGCCTCCTCATATATTCTCTTCTCCCAATTAAACCCAGTCCCCTCAGTAAAATTTCCTGTGTTTCCTAAAATATAGTACTCAGAACTAAACTCAACACTCCAGACATAGTCTAACCAGGGCAGAGTACTGCAGGACGATCACTTTCTTTGTTCTGTGCACTGTGCCTTTCTTACCACCTATGGTTATAAGTTTTGTAAGGTATTGATGGTGACAACATCATAAACTTTTTCTATACCCCCCCACAATACTTAACACAGTACTGACTACATAGCAGAGACATTACATATATACTAATTGATTTAAATTATATTAAACTAGTTTTCTAGAGATTTGAGTGGCCAGAGCAAAAGGCATAATTAGAAATTTTGTGAAAAAACAGAGGGCCTGAGATACCAATAACCCAAGGTTGCTGCTGAGAACACGAAGCATGGGAGATAGAGTTGGGAGGGAGCAGAGTGGAACAAAGGACAACTTCAGTCCACTCTGTATCAATCTTAATTATTCTTGCTAAGTATTTATCTCTGTTGTTTCTATGCTGTTGAAAGACTGAAAGTCCTGTCAACACCCTCCAAATTCAGTCTACTAGGGCAGAGCCTTGGTCACCCTGCCCTGGTTATGGGTCCAATTAAACCAAGAGTTTCGTGTTGCTGAAACACCCAAATATTCCCCATGTGACCAAACCCTGCTTTTCTTCTTCGAGTGGAGATCAGCTTAGTGCTAAATTCTCCCTAGACCACATCTGCTCTCTGGAGCTGAGCAGTATAAGTCCTTGGCTCTCTTACACATGACAGCCCTCCAAATTCTTTAAAATGTTCTTTAAAACTCAGTTTAAATTTTCCCTTTATCCTGTGATCCAGACTTCCAAAGAGAGTAGTCTATACTTCCTTTCTCTGCTTCCTCAATATCTAATCTTTTTCCAACTCCTTAACAGTTGGTTTGCCTCCCTAAAACTCTACTAAACTCCCATGCTGAAGATATTCTTCAGCAGTGCACCATGCTGGACTGCCTAGCTCCATGATGGCTCCCTTAGACTTAGAGTGGAGGATGTGCAGATAACCTTGAAGGCCATCCACTGAGATGGGTTGTCTAGGGGTATTCTGTAACCTGTGGCTCACTTATGTTCCTTAGTCCTGCCCACATGTACAAACTCAGTCATCATTTAAGCAAGCAAAAGTCCCACAAAACCCTCTTTCTGGACCCTCTAGGGGTTAGTTTCCATTCAAACTCATTTAGATAAGGGAAAATTTGGCAGTCCCTTTACAGTTTCTTAAACTCACCTTCACTCTACTTCTAGCACTCACTCTCATGCCCACACCTTA
The DNA here is from genome assembly GCF_011100635.1 of Trichosurus vulpecula. Taxonomy (NCBI): domain Eukaryota; kingdom Metazoa; phylum Chordata; class Mammalia; order Diprotodontia; family Phalangeridae; genus Trichosurus; species Trichosurus vulpecula. Next base: position 49,835,275 of record NC_050579.1, read on the forward strand.
AGCTTGTCATTACTGAAAATGGCTCCACTGACAAGATTATGCATTCTGAAATTCCTTTCTAATTCCTTCCTGTCCCTCCACCTGTCCTGCCTTCACTCTTATGAAGCATCTTTGCCCTTATCACAAGCTGTATTCTCTCAACTCCTCTCTCTTCCCAAGAGTCCATTAACTCCATTCAGGTGTAACTTGCACAGCCAGCATTCCCTGGCCAGTCATTTTAACAATCCTTTAACTATCATTCTAGAATCCCTCACTTCTTTTGGCCTTCTATCATCCCTTGCCTTAACCCTGAGTAACCCTTCTCATCTGTTTTGTTTTTTTTTTTGGTTCGTGCTTCAGACTGCCAAATGTTGTCGGAAAAATCATGAAACCATGATAAATGGATCCACTACATGCCCATGCTACTTAAATTCAGTTTATTGTTGTTCCTTTTTACATGTCTTACCAACTAATTCCCTATCACATGACAGATAGTGAGCGCTGCCATTTTCCCCCATTTCACTTCAAGCCCTCCAACCCTATGGTTACTCCTCTCTTTCAGAAAATAATCTAGCCATTTGCTTCACTGAGGAAAGCCTGATGTTAGCTCCCTCAATGGCTCTCATACCTCAAAACTTCTCTGTCTTTACCTAACCTATCTTCCTTCCTCCCTGTCTCAGAGGTGACTGTTTTTCACATAAAAGATAAATCTTTCACCTATACTCCCAACCACATTGTCTCATGCTGCCTCTGGGGAATCATTCCACGAGTCATTCCTGCTTTCTTTTGCATTTTCGGTCTCTCTTTTCCTCGCTGCTCCATTCTCTTGGCCTGTGATCATACAATAGAAAGAACAATGTCTCTGGAGAAAGAGAATCTGTTCAATTCCCACCTCTGATGCTTACTGCCTTTGTCGCCTTGGGCAAATCATTTAACCTACTCAAGCCACGATTTCCTCATCTGTAAAATGATGGAATTGGACCCATTGGCCTCTGAGGTTTATATTATTCCTCGATCTTTAATCCTTACTGAAAAAAGCCTTCCCTTTATCCTGCAACCCAGACTTCCAAGGAGAGTGGTCTAAACTTCCTTTCTCTACTTCTTCAATACTTCAATACTAAAACTCTAACAAAATTAGTCAATCAAAAGTGACCAATGACCCAATCGCTAAATCCAATCGCTTTTTCTTAGACTTTGTCTTTCTCAACCCTTGCAGTATCTTATGCTCATGAACAATCACCATCCCTACATCTTGGTGCATTTTCATCCTATGATTTTTAAGACACTGCTCTTAGGTCATTCTTCTCCTACTTACCAAGTGTTCTTTTGGAAGTCTTTACTATAAACTTTCCCTAAAGAAGAAGAAATGACTTAGAAAGAACTGTCAAGGACAGAGTCAATTCTGTGTCTGAATCCTAAACACATACGTCTTAACTAGAGAAAACATAAGTTGTGGTGTTGGCAGCCTTCCCCAGAGCAGAGGCAACCTGATGTACAACATGACCAGAACAGAAAGCTATTTACAGAATTCTACCGCTTCCATGATGCATAACATCACCATGTTGAGCCCTCCCAATTATTTATTTGTTCTGATGACAGCAGCAGAATAATGGAGCTAGTTTTGAGTCAGTCAACAAACATTTATTAAGTACTTATTATGTACCAGGTGGGGGACAGCTAGGTGACACAGTAGATAGAGTGCCAGGCCTGGAGTCAGAAAGACTTATCTTCCTGAATTCAAATCTGGCCTCAGATACTTAATAGCTGAATGCCCCTGAGCAAGTCATTTAATCCTGTTTGCCTCAGTTTCTTCATCTGTAAAATGAACTGGAGAAGGAAATGACAAACCACTCCAGTATCTTTGCCAAGAAAACCCCAAATGGAGTCATGAAGAGTTAGACACAACTGAAAACAACTGAACAAGTGTGCCAGGCATTGTGCCAGGCACTATGAATACAAAGAAAGGCAAAAAAAAGTCTCTGCCCTCAAGGAACATGTATTCTAATGGGAGAGGCAAAATGTAAGCAATCCATACATATGGGATACACGCAGGGTAAATTGAAGGTTGTGTTTGTCCTTCATTTTCGAAGAGGACCATGGTATCAGGGAAATGATGACATGACTTGAAGTTGACTTTGATTTGAGTGAGGGAAGGCTATGCAAGGTCACCAGCCTCACTTTCTCCTCCAGAGCCATCTGGATCCAGTGACCAGATATTCATCAGGATGACTGGAGATGACCCAGGATGAAATGGGAGACCCTGTTTTAGGCTAAGGCCTTTTCATGTGCTCACTTAGAGTGAGGTAACACCCATTCAGTGAATAGGCCTCTTTAAGAAGTGGGTCAAGGGATGTCAGCTAGGTGGCACAGTGGGTACAGTGCTAGGCCTAGGGTCAGGAAGATTTTAAATTGAATGTACTCTCAGAGGGAAGGCAATAGTATTAGGAGAAATCAAGAAAGGCCTCTTGTTAATTTCTCCCTACAGCTTACCTATGTGAGGTGATTATAGCCATCGGACAAAGCAAAAATATTAAGTTGTTTGGTGTCTATGTCCGTGATGTTTTTTATTATCTATCTTTCCCATTCCATTTTCATTGCTGCTGTTGAAATTCAGTCACTTATTGTATTTTTCCTGTATTTTTTGTCTCTGGTTTTTCTCCAATCAATCACACCAAGCACAAAGACAAAGTGAGATTGTCCCTGCCTTCAGCTAACTCCCAGCTTTGTTTAAGGATCAAATGAGTTAACATTACACAAAGCATTTCTCAAATCTTGAAACACTATATAAATGCTAGGTCTTCAAGGAACGTACACAGCACATATCTATAGACGGCTCCAGGCATGGGGTCATTTTGAGAGGACTGAGTCAGTGACTCTGACCCATCTGATGCACCACTGCCATAATGATCTTCCTACTGCACGACTCTGTCATGTCACTCCAATGCTCAGAAATGTTTAATGTCTCCCTACTGACCACAGAAAAAAGTCCAAACATGAACTTGACCTTTGAGAGCCTCTAAAATCTCGTTCTAATCTACCTTTTTGGGATAATCTCATGCTCTTTTGCTTCACAATTTTAGGGAACATTGAGCAACCTAGCTACACTCACACCTTATGGTCTTTGTACATGATGGCCTCTCTACTTAGAATGTCCCCCACTCTAATCTCTATCTCATGAAATTCTACCCTTATTATCATCTTTAAAGGAGATCCCTTATCCCGCCTTCCTCTGAACACTCATATAACATTTCTTTGTACTATTCTGATATATTTACCATAGTCTCCTTTGTATATTTCTACATGCCTTATCTTCCCTACTATATTGCAAGGTCCTTGAGGCAGGGACTCAATCTTATTTATCTTCTATACTCCTTAGCTTCTGACATAGAAGTTAATAAATAGTTGATGAATGAAGGAACCAATGAAAACTTCAAGAATGGCTTTGAATCTTCTAAATGTAGGCCTGCCTGTCCTGCAAATCTCTCTCTGGCAGTAACTCAGGACCTCTGGGATTCACCCAGGCAGAAGCATCCCCCCTTGGCTGGCTGGAAGCCAGCTCTTTTTTCCTAGGCCCTCCTTGGTCCAGACATGCATTTTTGGACATGCAAATGCATGTCTAGACAAGGAGGTACCTACCTGGAGCCCAGGACCATCCCCTGAGATAAAGATTTGATGTAGCCCCAACTTAACCAAGTTTGGAATAGTACTTTTAAAACTCAATTGGCCTTCCATTGATTTGGACCATAATTTTAACTATAAGGTACTCTACCAAAATTTTATAACCTAATTAACATTTGTAAAGGAAATTAATTTCCAAAGTTACGATGTTTCCAGAGAGCTGACTGGCCGGTATTGTTCTAATCCAGCATAAATTGTGGCAACAGAAGAATAAAACATATGCTCAATATTTGAGAAGATTAAACAGGCATTGCCTCAGACTCTGGAAATACTATAAAGACTTGATTCCACAAACAGTCTCACAAAGCTATGTGGCCAAGGGTTACTTGTTACATTTAGCCTGTGTGACAGCCTTAAATCTCGACCAGAGCTGGCATTCTACAGAGATGCATAGTCTGGAGCCCAGGTGATTTCCTAGGAGTCCAAACTGAAGACCATCTAAGAAACTACCAGCCTGGACACAGAGCAATCACCTCACTATGCCACATGATGACAAAATTCTTTGAATCCCACATGAGCAATATCAAGTATGTGAGCAGTGTCAACACATAAACAATGTGTTTACATATGTGTATATATGTGTGCATACAAATATATGTTATTATAAGGGTAGGGATGAGCCTGGGTAATTGTCCCACTCCTATTTAATGTCAGTAATGAGATTTTATGTTTAATAACTTAACCTAGTAAGAACATGTCTCAATAAATCAAGCAAAGACTTTAAGTGCAAAACAATCCTTAAAGCTACTGAATGAATTGGAGTGACATCGATAAGAAGTCTGTTCCAAATGGCACAAGGATTTGGTCACACCTCAGAGCTTGTATAAAACCAGGAACCAAATCAGAACTAGAAAGATTTGAGTGTCTGACAGTAGAGAGGAGAAAGATTCATCCCTGAGAGGGAATAGCTTGATGGGGAAGACAGCACCTTAGCTTGGTACCTATTACTACCCAAACAGAGAAGTACCTAGTGAACTTCAGAAGACCAAAGGATTTGGATTTTCATTGGCATCCTAGCAGTGTTGTAACAACAATGTTGCTTGCAGCTGTAGTGGCTGTGTAAGACCAACAACAGCAGCACACAGAAGGGCTGCCAGCACAGATTCTTTGATCTGCTTTCCTAAGGAAAGCAACTTTAAGGGGTTTACAATCTCACTTTAATCAAACATACATATATCATTCACTTAGTTCAGGGGGAAAATCCAGCACCCTGAACTTCAGAGAGAATACAAACAGGAATTACAAACATACATTACATAAACAGAGCAAATAACACAAACCATAGCAATACACAGTTACCAGAGAAGTATCAACATCTGGGTTTTTTCAAAGCTGGGGGGCTCCTTAACAACGGCTACCCAGAGTCTCGTCTGGTCAAATCACATGATGCTCTTCCGGTGAGTGAGAGCTCCAAGCAAAACGCTAACCTCTGAGTTTATATACCCTGTTCAGGGTCAAAGGATGTCACAACCATGTGACTCAAAGTCATGTGAACTAGGCTTTCCCTTGACATAAGAAGGTTGTCAAAGACTCCCGATTTAATCAAAGAAACAAAGGCCAGACTCATCAAAAGCACTTGATTACCTCAGTGCTCCAAAAGAGAAAACAGTAAAAAAAAAGTCCCACCTTAATTACCAATACAGTGAGCAGTTGATGATGGCAGTTTCTGCATCAGGAGCCAAGGATAGACTGAAGTATACCATATTTAAAGGGAACATTTTGAGGACACCAGCAAATGGGCTTTTAAGGAATGGACCCTTGCCATTGTGCTTTCTAACTTTGAGCTTTCTCTTGGATTCTATATGTATATGATGGAGAGTATATCATAGACTTTGGGGGTAATGTCTGTACCAACTGTCTTTACCATACCACTTTGGTAAATATCCTTTCCAAAAAACTAACTAGTCCTGCTGATGAGTTGATAACTGATAATAATGCCAAGAAGCACACTGGTGGGGGATTATGAACTATAACATTAGAAAGCCACCTTGTGACCCTCAGAGCTAGAAGATAGAGACCTAGAGGACTTGAGACGTTATAGTAGCCATGCTTGGAAACCCAACTCATCATTGGAAATTGGCATTGGGATAGTTGCCTCAAAGCATTGCTCCACTTGTAAGTATATTTTTCAAGTTCCTAATAAATACTTTGGAGATTCTTCTCACTGCTTCCAACATCATAGACTTGAATAAAAGTTAACAAATCAAGATAACTCAAACCACAACTTTCATGTCTGGCTTCCATCCTTGATGTTTTTCTTTCATTCTGCTTGTGTATAACAGTTCCTACGAATTAGTGAATTGTAGCTTCCTTGGCCAACTTGTAACACATCCCTAGCAGTATCCAAAATGGTGCACAAATAGATTTACTGCCAGCATCTCCCCAGAGAGTCATTAGGTATAGGGGTCAGGTCTGACTATTCTCTAATGGTCTGTGGTGTTCAATCCTGCAGCAGCATTAACACAACACAAAAGGAGGAACAATGTGTCTTCTGGCCCATGATCACAACAACACAATGGCAAAGGAAGGGGCCACCACCATAATAGAGCACTGCTAGTTTAAGAACCTCACATCAGACAAATGGAAATGGCAAAAACATCCTATGAGTCAGTGTGCTCATCATACCCTCTCCTTGCTCTACTGTATCAGCCTACGGTGGGATCCAGCAAAAAAGGGGAGAAGGGGGAAGAAGGGTAGATTGGGAAAGAAGGATAAACAAGGAGATGCATGTAAAATATAGAGCAGAATCCTAGGGATAATTGCTAAAGGATTCCAACCTTCTCTCAAGCTCTGAACATCTTGCTTTGCTATATATCTATTTTATTTATGAGTTCTATTTTATGTGTGTCTGACTATAGTCTAGTAACAAGTTCCTTTGACCACATCAGACAAGAGAGGTTTCTCTTATACCCAAAATGCCCAGGGAGAAGGTGGAAGTAGCTCTTGGTTTGGATAATCTAAAGGCAGGGTTGGAGACACCAGTAAAAGATTATACAGTAAGTTGGCAGGCCTGGGGAACCAGGCTGCTCCTAAGTATAGCCTGTGGTACATACCTGTGAAGATTGTGCTATGGTCCTGGAGTTAATTTTTCAGTATAAGCAGGCCTAAAATGAAAGCAGTTCAACTTTTAGTGATACCTAATTTTTTTTGGTGGGGGGGGGGGGGGAGGTCAGGAAGACCTGGGTTCAAATCCCACTTTATTTTTTTCTTTTTAAAATTAATTTATTTTTATTTAGTATTTTATTTTTCCCCAGTTACATAAAAAGCAATTTTAACATGTTTTTAAAATGCTGAGTTCCAAATTCTCTCCTTTCCTCTCTCCCCAACCCCCTTCATTGAGAAGATAAACAATTCTCTATAGGCTATAAATGTGTAGTCATACAAAATATATCCATAATAGTCATGTTGTTGAAAAATCAACAAAAAAAACTCAAGAAAAATGAGGAAAGAAAAATTCTTTCTCTGGGACTGGATGGCATTTTTTATCATAAATCCTTCAGAGTTGTCTTGGATTATTGTATTGATGAGAATAGCTAAGTCATTCATAGCTGATCATCAAATATTGCTGTTACTTTGTACACAATAGACTTCTTTTTGTATCAGCCCATGCAGATCTTCCCAGGGTCTTCTGAGAGCATCCTGCTCATCATTTCTTATAACACAATAGTATTCCATCATAATCACATATCACAACTTGTTCCACCATTCCCCAGTTGGTGGGCATCTCTTCAGTTTCTAATTCTTTGCCCCCCAAAAAGAGCTGCTGTACATATTTTTGTACATATAAGTTCTTTTTCTCTTTGTTTTTTAATCTCTTTTGGGATACAGACCTAGCAGTGGTATTGCTAGGTCAAAGGGTTGTATATGGTTTTATAGCTCTTTGCACATAGTTTCAAATTGTTCTACAGAATGGTTGAATCAGTTCACAACTCCACCAATAGTGCATTAATGTCTTAGTTTTCCCACATCCCCTCCAACATTTGTCATTTGCCTTTTCTGTCCCATTAGCCAATCTAATAGGTATGAGGTAGAACTTCAGAATTGTTTTCATTTGCATTTCTCCACTTAATAGTGAGTTAGAGTATTTTTTCATATGGCTATAGATAGCTTTGATTACTTCATCTGAAAACTGATATCTTTTGATCACTTATCAATTGGGGAATGGCTCTAATTTTTATAAATTTGACTCAATTCTCTTTATGTTTGGGAAATGAAGCCTTTATCAGAGAAACTTACTTCAAAATTTTTTTTCACAGTTACTATTGCTAACTGTATTTCCCTCCATCCTATCCCCTTTATTTCTATTCTTTCTCTCCTTTTACCCTGTTCCTTCTCAAAAGTGTCTTTCTTCTGACTAACCCCTTCCCCAATTTGCCCTCCCTTCTATCCTCCCTCCCTTTTCTTATCCCCTTCCCCTCCCACTTTCTTGTAGGGTAAGATAGATTTCTATACCCAATTGAGTGTGTATGTTATTCCCTCTTTGAGCCAATTCTGTTGAAAGTAGAATAGTGATACCTATTTATTAATGAGCTTGGATGTCCAAGTTATCAGCTTATAGTCCTCACTGAATAATAATACTAATATTTATAGCTAAGATTTATATAACACTTTTAAGATTCACAAAGTGCTTTATATATGTTACTAGAGTTGATTCTCAGAAAACACAGATGAGCTTAAACAAATGAATGAAAGATGATAGTGGCTAACATTTATATAACACTTACTATGTACCAAGTACTTTACAAGTATTATTTAATTTGATCCTTACACCCACTGTGAGAGGTCAGTACTATTATTATCCCCATTTTACAGACATGGAAACTGAGGCAAACAAGTCAAGTGACTTGCCTGAGGTCACACTGCTCTTAAGTAGCTGAGACTGAATTTGATCTCAGCTCCTCCTGACTACAGGGCCTGCACTTTTTCCATTGAGCCACCTAGCTACACTTACTAGGTACCAAGTGCTGTACTAAATACTGAGAATGCAAATAGGAAGGTGAGACAGTCCCTCTCTGTTCTCAAGGAGCTCAAGTTCTAATGGGGCAGGGAGGTTGTGGGGAAGGCAACTCACATAGAATAAATCTGCTATAGAGAGGATTGCAAGTCAGGTCAGATGGCAGAACCTGGGGGTATGGAGGATATAGTGATAGGTCAGATGATAAGGATGGACATTCTCTATATTACCATAAGGGTTATAGCCAATGATGCCTTGCTCCAACAAGTATATCAGCATCATATAAATGAAAGGATCCTATGCTTGGAGGCTGAGCTAGGTTTAGGCTTTTTGTAAACCTGACAGCACTGTAGGAGATGTAGCCTAATAAAGTTGATACAGAGCCAGGCTTGGGGTCAGGAAGGCCTGGATTCAAGTCCAGCCTTTGTGACCATCAACAAGCCATTTGACTTCTCATTGCCCCTAAGCAACTCTCTATAAATTACATAATTATGTATTATAAATCTATTATGTTTATATATTAACATAATAAACAATAATTTAATATATTATAAATTTATTATAAATTATCGAAGAGTTGCAATCTGCATCTGTGGAAGGAACTTTCTAGAACTTCCATGTGAATAAAATTATAGAACTAACACCCCCCCACACCTCCAAAATGCCATAGATTCTCATATTATTATATTATATATTATTATAATATATAATATTATAATACAAAACAATATAATATAATATATAATATAATACAATGCAATGCAATAGTGCATTTCTTTATTTCTATTTGATAAGTCAAAAATCCCCCAATTAAATTTTGTATCCTTGTTTTATCTTTCTGTAGAATTTTGTCTGTGTTCTGGTCACTGTAAAATGTCAGCGACGTAAATTGTTTCATTGGTTGCAGGAGAAAGCATTCCAAACAACAGGAAGAAACTTCTCCATTTGATTCTCTTTCTCTTTAAGCAGACATGCTTGGAACTAATTAATAAATTGTCTTTGGCATACTTGTGGCAAAAGAGAAACATACTGAGTTTACTTTGATACTTTGAAAGACAGTACCCTTTTGTGAGTCTAAGTTCTTGTACATTTGTTAGAAATCAGTATCTTTATTTAAAATCCATACCATGTATACTTCCACAATCATTTGACCTCTGCAGCATCATATACAATACTTAAAGTATGGTTTCATAGATTCAAGATCAAACTCAGTCCAGTGTGCCTTAATGACTAGACATTAGAACTTTGAGCCTTTTGGGAACTCCAAAGTAAGTATAGTTGAGGCATCAAAGGAGAGAAAACCCAGAAGCTAGGGTTTGTCTACATATTTTAAAGATAAGCATGACTTGTGCTAATGCAGATGAGAGGGCAGTTCTAAAAAATGCAAGATTTTCTGTTTGCAAAACAACAAAATAATTCATATTTTGACCTATGATACCTAGCTTTCTCTGGGGAAATGTATAATGAAAAAAAGAAAAAGGTAAAACAAATGTCCTTGAGTCAAGGAGGATGGAAAGAAAAAGGGAAGGAAAGAAGGAAGGAAGGAAGGAAAGATGGAAAGAAAGGAGGGAGGGAGGAAGAAAGGGAGGAGGACAGGGAAGGAAAGAGGGAAGGAAAAGGGAGGGAAGGAAAGATGAAAAGCAGGAAGGAAGGAAAAAGGAAAAGAAAGGAAGCAGGGAGGGAAGAAGAAAAGTGAGAGAAAAAAGGAAAGGAGGGAGGAAGGAGGAAGAAAGAAAGGAAAGAGGGGAAGGAGAAAGAAATTAGAATAATAACTGTGTGATGTACTTATATCTTGCAATTTTGTGTATTTGGTGCTGTTTTATGAATTGATGTACTCTTTGGAAAATTTATTCTGGTTCTGCTTCAATTCAGTTCAATTTCAACATTTACTGGGCCCCTACCATATGCTGGGCACTTGGGAAACAGACAAAACAGTACATCAAGAAGTATTTATTAAGTACTTACAGTGTGTTGGCACTGTGTTAAGTGCTGGGAATTCAGATGCAAGCAGAAAGAAAAATAGTACCTGCCCTCAAGGAACTGACATTCTAGTGGGGATAAAGAACACACACACACAACAAAGGATCTGAAAAACAGGGGTTGGGGGAAATATATGGTTGGCCTGACCTCCCTCCTTAAACAGAAGCTCTGGGAGGAGCCATCCAATCAGAAGGAAAGAACAAAGGCTCAGCAGGGTACTTCCAATATGTGAATTCCAGAGTTGAAGTGGCATCCGGGATGAAGTGGTTTTGGGGTCATTGTAGAGAAGGTCAAGAGTACAGTCTGGAGAGAAAACAAAACTGCCTAAAGGAGAATGCAACATGTATAGAGAAAAGTAAATACAAAGTATTTCGGGAGGAAGAGAGCATTAACACTGGAGAATTTCACCAAAGGTTTAAGTAGGAGGGGCACCTGAAATGAACCTTGAAGGAAACAGGACTCAAAGAGGAAGAGGAAAGTGAATTCCAGGTATGGGAGACTACCTGTATAAAGGAAGTGAGACAGGAGATGGCACAGTAAGTTTCAGTCATAGTCAATAGGTCCAGTTTGTGTGAAAGAGAGTAAATATGAAATGTCTAGAAAAGTGAGATCCGGACTGTGGATGACTTTAAAAGCCAGACTGTTTTTATTTTGTTTTAAAGGCAATACAAAGTCACTGGAACCAGAAAGCAGGGTAATGACACAATCAGACCTGGACCATTGGGATTCTTTGGAATGTTAATTTGGTTATTCTCTGGAAGATGGATTGCAGAGAGGAAAAATTGGAAGCAGGAAAATCAATTTGAAGGACCGTACTAGTGTATTATTGAGATGATTTGGTGCCTGTACCAGAGTACTGACTGTGTCAGTGGAAAGAAGAGGATGAATGTGAGAGATGTTGTGGAGACAGCATCACTAAGACTTGGTAACTGATTAGATAATGAGTGATGAGGAAAAAGGCAAAGTCAAGGCTAACCCTGAGATTATGAACCTGGGAGATTGTAAAAAATGGTGGTGCTCTCAAAAGAAATAAGGAAGTTTGGAAGAGGAATGGATTTAGAGTGGAAAAATGACTTCCATTTTGGACATGTTGAATTTGAGATATCTGTGGGACATATTTATTTTGCAAGTAGTTGACAATATGGGACTGGATTCTCTTGAGAGAATACCATTGGATATAAAATATGTAAAATGTGGAAATTATTTGTATAGAGATGATGATTGAGACCTTGGCAGGTGATCAAATTACCAAGAGAAAGAATGTACAGAGAAGAGAATTCAGTATGAAACCCTGAGAGACACCTACCCTTAATGGACAGGAGATAGATAATGCTCTAGTAATGAAGACTGAGGAGTAGTCAGTTTGGTAGAAGGAGAACCAAATGCCATGATAGCCAAAGGAGAATAGTAGACCAGAGGAAGGGATATTTTTTTTAGTTAGAATGTTTGTTTAATTGTATTAATTTGGAAGGAGAACTGACAGGAGGCATTTTGGGCAGGATCAAAATCAGAGTAACGAAAGGAGTATAGTTTTTGTAATGGGTGCACCACATAAAAATTCCCCTAACTCCATGGACCATATTCTCTAGGGATACAGTTCTTGGACCATTTACCAAGATATTTGGTAAATCCATTTCAGGGGATCAACTAACAATTACAGTATGAAGAAGCAGAATCTTTAACAAAATGGAACCTAGATCAGAGCACATTCTCATATGAATCTCCAACTTCATACCCAAGGATAATAAGAAAGAATCACAGGATCTAGAGTTAAAAGCAATATTAAAAATTATCTAATCCAACCCTCTTACTTTACAGATGAGGGAACCGAGACCCTGAGAGTTGATCAACCAGCAAGTATTTTTGAGAGCCTTCTATGTGTCTAGCCCTGCTCTACCAATCAGTCAAAGAGAACTTATTAATTGCTTAGTTTAATGTACCAGGCACTCTGCTGGGTGCTGAGAATACAAAGACAAAAAAAGAAATAATCCCTGCCCTCAAGTAACTTACATTTTTTAATTGGGAGAATTAATAAATACACATATATGCAGATTGTATATGTATATGTGTATATATACATATGTATATATATATATGTATATATATATATACATATATATATATATATATGAAAGGGGAAGCACTAGTAATTGAGGGTATGAATAACGATTTTACATAGGATGAGGCGCCTGAGTTGTGTTTTGATGGAATGCTAAGGATTCTAAGAAGGCACAAAATGTATCCCAAGTCACTGTGGGTGCAATTTTTAAAAAAGTAGGATATCGTGCCTAACCCTAAGGACCTTTCTGTTTAGTTGGGAAAACAAGACTTACATACATGAAACCATTAGATAAAGAAGGCAATTTAAGCAGGTATGAAATATGAAATAGTTTCAGTGAGTATAAACACTGCATTATGAACAGCCCACAGAAATATCTTTGGTGTACATACAGATACACACTCATCTTTTCTCATACATCTCAATTCTCCAAATATAAGCTTTTGGGAGAGGGATGCAGAGAAAAATAAAACATGTAGTGCATGCCTCACACCTATCAGATTGGCTAATATGACAAAGATGGAAAGTGGTAAATGTTGGAGGGGATGTGGGAAAATTGGGACACTTATGCACTGTTAGTGGAGTTGTGGACTGATCCAGTCATTCTGGAGAGCAATTTGGACCTATGCCCAAAGGGCAATAAAACCGTGCATACCCTTTGACCCAGCAATGCCACTTCTGGGTCTGTATCCCAAAGAGATTTTTTAAAGGGATGGGGGATAACCTAGTTTACAAAAAAAATATTTATAGCTGATCTTTTTGTGGTGGGAAAGAATTGAACATAGAAGTGAGGTACCTCAATGGGAGAATAACTGAACAGTGGTACATGATTGTATGAATGTAATGCTATTGTACTATAAGAAATGACTAGCAAGTTGCTTTCAGAAAAACCTGGAAAGGTTTACGTGAATTGATGCAAAGTGAAGTGAGCAGAACCAGGAGAACATTGTACACAATAATGGCAGTATTATATGATGATCAACAGTGAATGACTTACCTATTTTCAGCAATACAATGACCCAAGACAATTTCAAAGGACTCATGATGAAAAGATTCTCCACCTCCAGAAAAAGAACTGATGGAGTCTGAATGCAGATTGAAGCATACTACTTTTTACTTTTTTATTTTTGTGGTGTTTTTTTTTGGTCTGTGTTTTCTTTCACAACATGACTAATATGGAAATATGTTTTGCATGATTGCACACGTGTAACCTATGTCAAATTGCTTATCATTTCAGGGAGGGAGGGAGGGAGAGAAATTTGAACTCAAAATTTAAAAATTGAATGTTAGAAATTGTTTTACATGCCATTGGGAAAAATTGAAATATTATTTAAAAAGAAAACATGTGGTATAAAATGCTAAAGAGAATCAAGTAAAAGATAGACTAAATAGAACTGGAGCCTTCCTTCATTCTCCCAGAACCATGGATGGAGAATGTGGGCTTGCAATATGAGTTCCTGTTTTGTGGGAAGCCCTCAGCTGGTTTGAAAAGCTACTCTGATAACATGAAGGATATGACATTCTGATGCTTTACTCCAACCCCTTCAACTTTCTCCTCCCCTTACAGCACGAAGCTAGGGGCCATAGAGGATCTAATATCAAAAGGGAGAGGGTAATACCACTACGTGGAGAGAAAAAAAAATAATTACCAAATTTCCTGAATAGTAAACAGCTTTTTAAAAAAGTCGAACTCTTTGATAACTTGGCCCTTGGTCTGCTGGTGAATGCCTTTTGGATTATATCATCAGGCAAGCTCCAGCAGCCAGACCTATTGTTGCAGAACCGAAAACTAAAAGAAAGGAATGGGTTGGGGGCAGGGCGGCCTGGGTGGGTAGGGGAGAAGATGAGGGATTCGCAAAACACAGATATGACAAATGTTCATAGAAAGGACTGGAAGGACACACTGCATACGTTCTCCAGCGTCTCTGGGCAGAAGAGAGTTTCACCCGGACCATATCCGCCCCCTCCCATCCCCCGCCCATTTCTCATAGATTAAAATAACTGTTTGGATTCAATAACTTTTCGACCACAGATGACATAAGTTCAAAAGAGATAAAGCGTCCCAGAAGTTGTCCAGAAGGCAATGCTGTTTCAGAGAATCGTCACGGGGGGGCAGCCTTGTGACTGTGAACTTTTCTATGCCCCATTCCAGTTCTAAGGAGGGATTTTTTTTTTTTTAACTAACTTGCTGAATCCACCTTCTTCCTTGGGAGAGTAGGGCTTGAAAGGTAAGAAAACGGCGGTAGAAATTTCGGCAGCTTTTTTTGAAGGAAAAAATAAGTTTTATGTCTAAAATGACTGGGATGTATGATCTAGTTGGTTCACAGAAATTCACATTGAGGTCTTGGGATACATAACTAGAAGATCTAAGAGGGTGAACCAGGGCTGGAAATTAGGAAAGGAAAATAGAGGAAGGTGTATATACGCCTGGAGAGGCAACGGCCACAAATGGGGGTGCATCCCAAAGCTCACAGAAGCTTCCAGGGAAAGCTGAAAGTTAAGGATCCTACGAGGACAGCAGTGACTTTGGATCGCCAGGTCACGGAGAAAACCACTCTGGGGTTAAGGAGAAGAGGGGCTCCCTCAAACCCTGCGCTCAAAGAAAGCTGTTTAAAGATTCCTGTGTGCTAGGACTTTTTAATTTACTTTATTCCGAAAGCAGAAGTAGATTCAAAACGGAGAGCTTTGTCCCAGGTCTCCCGTAGATATTCCTAGGACCTAGGGTCGTGGGCCTCTAGTATAAGATGCTCGAGGCCAGCCCAGACATAAAGAGAGCCAAGGAGGTATCTGTATTTTACTGAGGGAAAGTCTCTCAGGCTCGCTGGGTCTGGCAGATGAGGAATACTTAGCGCCCACTCAGCCTGCATTAATCCCGTAATAGCTCGGTTTCTTATGGCGCTTTCAGATTTACAAAACCCGTTCACCGAATTTGTCAGGAATGATCAGATGATCACCTCGGAGCCGGCCTGGAGACATTCCCGACGACCCTCTGTTCTATTTGCTCAGCTATGTGGCTGGGAGGTCTGGGCAACTAGGAGGGGAGTCACGTTCTAGTGGGAGAAAGGAGTTGTAGATCAAGCCTCCTGGGCAAGCAACCCCGCTCTCCTCCCATTGCTCTAAGACAGGGTCCAAATCACTCTGTCTGAAGCATTCGTGCTGTTCACTGTTGCGAGGGGTTTAATGTCTTAGCATTTAAGAACCCATAAGACCTTAATGTGCCAACGGATAAAATCCGTGGGACGAAAATTGACAGGGCCCGGCCCCGGGGACAGGGAATGGGGTGAGGTGGGGGTAGAATGGGAGAGGAGTCCAGTATGAGCTTTATTAGTATGGCTCCAGGTTGGTGTGTGTGTGTGTGTGTGTGTGTGTGTGTGTGTGTGTGAGAGAGAGAGAGAGAGAGAGAGAGAGAGAGAGAGAGGGAGCAGGCAGTCAATCTCAGAGGTCTCTGTCCTTGAGATAATACTGTGGAGGTTGTAAGCGTCTAAAAAAGAATGAAAAGATGACACCACACACAGACACGGTTGGGGGGCAGGAGAAAAACGGGGAGAAGAGGAGAGGGTGGAGTGAGGGAAAGAGAGAGAGAGGGAGAGAGAGAGAGAGAGAGAGAGAGAGAGAGAGAGAGAGAGAGGTGTTAGGTACTCTCAGAGCTTTGCCACAGGGTGGTTAATGGTGGGTGGTTGTTGTGTCTTTATTCAGACAAGTGGGAAAGCCAGGGGTTGGGCTGAAGGCGAAAGCCGGACGGGATTCGATTTAATACTTCTAGCTTCTCCCGCCCCTCCCCCCACCCCCAATCACCGTAAACAAACACACAAACTAGCCTGTGAGAGGACAAAAAGTGACCCATGGAGAACGCAAAGATGAGCCCCGAGATCAGGTTCGAGTGCAAACAGCCGCTACAGAGCCTCTGGCTCCTGCACGAAACTAAAGTAGCTTTCCTACCTAAGGTCAAGACGCACCCTTCTTCTTCTAGGTGCCCAGAAGTGGGTACAATGTGACATGTGATCCATTTGACTTGGACTCCCAGAAAGGGCCTGGTGGGTCGGATCCTGCTCCACTCTCACCCCTCAGTTCATCCTCCTCTGCTTGCCCAGAATTTCCAGGTCTCTTGTTGAAAGCAGTGAGACGCAATAGTGTGGGAAGGGAAAGTCGCCCCTAAAACCTTTTCTAAGAGTAAGCGTCTAAGAGTGTGGGGATGCAGGGAAAAAGAGTGAATAGAAAGGGCAAATTATAGCTGTCAGGCCAGCGAATTTTTTTTTTTGGTGTGTTTTTTGTCTATTGTTCCAAAGCCTCCCTCAGACTCTGGATTTCTCCGCGCCGCCCTCTCCCCCCCGCCCCCCCCCCCCCCCCCGCGCGCACACACACACAGACACACACACAGGCTCTTCCTGAGCATCTCCACCAGGTAGGCTTAGATGGCTACCTGAAAGAAGAATGGAGATGTAAGGGAAAGTCATTTCTAAGAGAATACAGTTTCCATAAGTTACACACCCTTTTAAAGGGACTGTTTCCTCTGAAAAATATGCCTGCTGAGCCAGAGACCTTTATATCCCGTAAGTGGTGAGAGCCCAGCACTGGGGAATGAATGCGGGGCCCTGTATCTCTCGTTGGCTCTCTTGGCATCTCCGGCAGGTAGGCTGTGGGACAAGAGCACCCAGTCCAGGCCTTGGACCCGCAATCTCTGGGCATCTGGATATTCTCCTGCCCTCACTCTTATCGGAAGGGTAGTATCAGCGTTGCGTGGTTGAGCAGCTCGGGGTCCTGACTCAGGTGGACCCTTCCATTGGCCCTGCAGGTTTGGAAGGAAACACGAAGGGAGAAAGGCTCACCGCGGGTTCTAAACCAGGATGCCTTCTACGCCGCAGACACCAAGGGAAAACTCAGAAATCTCTCTCTAAAGAAGCTCCTTGCGTACTTCCCTTAGTGGCTGTAGTTTAATGTCCCAGGCAACCTGGGTCCCAGTTCCCTTTAGGGTAGGATCTACGGGTGTAATTCTAAAGTTAGAAGTCTAATTTCCGCCTGGAGCATATGGAAATCGGCCCCTTCATTTAAGAACCATCTTGAGGTCACCTGAATGAGACCCGTATAGGACGCTTAACAAAGCGGTTTCCAACCTGGGGCCTTGTGAAGTAGGTAGCAATGGTGTTAATAAGTCCATTTTACAGATTAATAAACAGACTCGGAGAGGTATGGAAGTCAGGATGCTAACTAACTCAGTTCTGGACGTCTGACAACTTCAGTTCTGATTCTATTACACCAGCTGTAGTTCATCTCCTTTTTGTTATTTTTAAAAATCATCTACATAAAACCCAGAGCACAGCGAGCTGCATTTTTTTTTCCCTTTTTCTTTCGTCTTTGTTTAGGCTGGACATCAATTTCGTCAGTGTGGGGAGCTCCCGATGTGGAAACAGTGTTCGTGGATGTAGAGAGACAACTCATTTGTAACTCTGTTTTAGAGAGACAGATGGGATCATCACCCAGAGGTTAAGAAATTCTCCTTCCTACAAGTAGTAGGCGTCGGAGAGTGGACTTGTACCCAGGTTCTCTAGCCACAAAACGCTGCCTCTCACCTTGTTCAAAGCAAGAGTTCAGGGTGCATATATTGAATTGAATCAAGCTACGGTAGATCTGTCGGTGTTTTTTGGCGGGGTTGGAAGGGGGTGGACGGAGATTTGGACTAAAGGCTTGTTAATTATCCAGACCCAGTCATAAGGCCTCCTTCACTTTGCTGACTGTTTTCTATTCATTTATTTCCCTAGTCTGGGGAGATTTTAGCCCGCAGTTTGGGGAGGCGGTGGAGTCAGTGAAGCTCTAGGCAGTAAGCTTGAGAATTAGAATGGACTACAGTTCACATGGGGACGATCAACTCCAACCCGCGTACAGAGTGCCTTAGTGTCTCAGCTGGAGCCCTTGAGCTGTAGAAGACTGCGCCCAGGGAGGCAGTCCTGATTCTACTTCTCTTGACTACCTCCCAGAGCCTGGCTGTCCAAGGACAATACCTGCCTCAGGACCTAGACTTTTAGCTAGAGGGTAGGCTATCAGGCTTTCCCCCATTCTATTGAATCTCCAGAGCAATTCATATCTGGATAGTGAGGAGACGTGCTGGCCGCTGATAAACATAGAGATGTAGGCGTACCAACGCAGCTCAACGGAAAGCTAAAGGGAGAAGTGAGATGTTAAGAAAAACTTAAAATCTTTTTCTTTACATTTCTGGAGTTCTTAAGCTGAAGCTGAGTGGTCAGTGGGATTTTTTGTTTGTTGATTTGTTTTGGCCTTGAATGACCTGAATAGTTCCCCTCCCCCCCACTATCCGTTGTGTCTCATAACCTAGAGGACGGCATACGCAATTTGAAAAGCTTTTTTTTTTTTTCCTGAACTTTTGCAAGAAAAAGCTCAATGCCCTCGGCATTCTTCCTTTGATTGTCGTTTCATGTACAGCGAACCCGAAAAGCCCAGTCAGCAGCTTTGCTGGCTAGGCTGGACGTCTGCATTATGAAATCTGGAATGACCACAACAGAAATGAGGACCCCCTTTTCCTCTTCTAGCTCAAGCACCCCTTCCTCTTTCTTCCTCCGCTCCCCCTCCCCTCCTCGGAGTTTGCCGGACGAATGTTCCTTTCCGGGCCATAAAACTCTCATAGCAATTTGTGGCCAGCAAAGGGTGCGTCCCTTAGGCTGAGCATTTATTTCAGTTAATTTGTCTTCCTCCCTCTCTTCTATTCCATTAGGACGATGAGATCGGCTTTCAGATCCGAAATAGACAGTTTGGCAATTCGTTTGGGGGTGCGGGCAAGGGTGAGGGGTGGGGGAGGCGTTGCAAAGCCTTTGTTAATGTTCCTTGTGAACAACTTTACACTAAAGCTCAGGCCGTAGTGTGGGCCTGGTCACTCGGCCCAAACTTGCAGACACAGAAACGCGCAACCCACCCTGCAACCATGCCCCAAGTTCCAGAGATGTCTGTAAAGTCGCAGCACACCAAAGTTAGATTGAGGAAGAGCATTAGAGTTAGAAGGAGCCCCAAAGAACCATCTAGTCCAACCCCTTTCAGTTTTCATGTTTGGAAACATAAACTGATGTTTCTGAAAGAGCGTTTTATCTATTCTATGCGGGACACTAGATTAGTCATACAACTGCTATGTAAGATACACCAAAGTATGGAAGAAAGTAATCAATATGGTCTCATTTATAACCCTAGTGTGTGTGACTCCTGGAATGAGCACTTAGGTTGTATGCGCTATTGACAACCTTGATTCCTAGTCAGTTGACCCCTTCCCTTCCAAATCTCCTTCCCTCTCTGGGCCTGTTTCAATCTCTATCAAATGAAGGCATTGAACTAGGTGGTTTCTAAGTCTCTTCCAGCTCTAACGGTCCACGTGGGTTCTTTCTAAACAGTGTTCAATATTAAATCGACATTTGAAGAATAGAGGGAAAATTCCTTAGGGTTCGATCATCCCTTGGGAAGTGAGGTGGTGCTTTTGTTTAGTGCGATCTTAGATCACATGCGTGTGGGCGTCTACGTTTCTTTCCCTCGACTCTTTCCTTAAAAGCCTATATACCGAGAATGAAAAGCAGAGACTGGAGAGAGCAGCGTTTCGTTTCGTCTCTAGCCCGTGGCCTCTGGAAAAGTGAATTTCGACTGGAGAAGAAAACTTCTTAATACAAAGGTCTATCGATCTGTTATCTCTGGGGTCTTCCCGCGAAGTTGGAAAGGGAAACCAGACCCGGTGGGTTGTTCTATGCCTGCAGGATCCTCGCTTGGAGCACTGAACATAAACCTGCAAAGCAACACAGAGAATCTATTAGAAACGTTGGTTGGCTAGAATCCAATTAGATTGAACTGAACTAAATTGGATTATTCAGAGAGAATTGAATTATCAGAAAGAAGAAAAAAGAGACGTTTTCACAGAAAGAATACCAAATAGCCATGGGCTGAACTTGTCTCTCCTGCCCGCTGTGTCAGTTTTCCCCTTTTCTCCCTGTGTTAGTTTTAGCCCCATAAGGGAGAGAGAGAGAACTGCCTGAGACTGTTGTCTGTGACCAACTGTTCTAGGCTTCTCCATAAACCCCTGATCAGATTCAAATTTGAGTTAGGAATTTTACAGGATAGAGAAGATAATATTCATTTCTCTGTTCCATACTTTGGTGTATCTTGAATATTTTGGAACTGAACGGTCCCTTTCAGAGTTTCTCTGCCTTTGTCTCCTTTCTTTGGAAATTTATTTTTGTCCAGAGAAATAATTCTAGGGTCTGTGACAGCATTCAGCACATGTCTTAGTAGGTGGATTTCTAAAAGGCAGGTTTGGGTCTACTGGGTTAGAGCCAAAGATAGACCTGGCACTAAAGTCAGTCAATTGTGGACAGCCAATAGTAAAGTCATGAATTATGGTCATGTTTACACTTCTATTGTAAACTAAAAACATCTGTGTCTTTAATCTTCAGTCTCTTCCCTTGACTACAAGCAGAAAAAAAAAGGTGATATAAACTGTACAGGATTTCTCCAAGTGTTTGTCAACTACAAACTCTCACACCTCCTAGTTGGACTCCCTAGTGAGTTATAGACTCACAATCCTGTGGAAGCCCAAGTCTTCCCCAGGCTGGTCAGAACTCCACATTAAGCTATAGGCTGACAGCCACTTACTAAGAATGACCTTAAGCAAGCCCTTCCCTCTTTGGGCTACATGGGTCTTATTTGCCTCATCTGTAAAATCATGGAGTTGGGCTAGATAATTTCTGAGGTTCATCTAGCTCTAAGCCTAGCTCTTTATTTGTTAAGCTAGTTCATTTTGACTGAACTTACCCTCTACTGGACTTTTATATGATCCAAGTCTTCACACAGTGACCATTTCATCACAGTGTTAGAGGTGTGTGAAGAATGTAGACATCCAAATGTAATATTACTGGCAGGGCAGGGGACACCTCTGAAAGATGCGCCTGGGGTACAAGGTCAAGTAATCTGTTCTGCTGCTCCCCAGTGAGGCAAATTCTCTACTAGCCTCTGTCCTACTTATAGGCCAGTCCTCCTGTCCTTCTCTGCCCTAGGGAGTCCTTAAACAGTGTTGAAGGACACCCTTCCACATAAGCACACACATAAACAGCACACCTCCCCTACTAAGGCCAAAGTCTTTTCGCTAGGGCAATCTAGCATACTCTGCACAGAAGATCTAGCCTCGAGTCCTGAGTCCTCAACTTCATGTCCTTTTCTGGCTTTCTTCCCTCTGCCTGGTTAGGTATTTTCTAATTAATTTCAGGGGCACTGTTAGAACTGTCTGAAGGACCTTCCACTCTGTTACTACAGAAGAGGCCAGGAACCTCCTTCCGGGCGTCTCTCCTCTTCCTCATTTTCTCTTTATTTTGGGTCTAGAGTCCTTGGGTTGGAGAAGGGGCAGGGGAAGATGTTTCTTTTCAACAAATGTGATGGAATCTGCCGCCCAGGCTGCTGTAGAGAAAAACTAAAGGGGCAAAAATCAAGCTGGGAATTAGCCGGGTCGGAGGGAGGAAGAGAGTTTTGAAGGTGTCACAGAAATGGATCCCGTCGGGCTAAATAAAAAATAAACCCTAGTGTTAAAGGTAGTTATAAGGACTGCTTTCACTTCTCTCTCTTCCCCTTTCCCTCCTCTTCCCCTTCCCAGGCTCCCTGCAGGTAACCACATCTCCTCAGCTAATGAGCCTGCAACCTTAGAAAGAGCAGCCCCTGTGCCAGAGGCCAAG
Source organism: Trichosurus vulpecula (assembly GCF_011100635.1). Classification (NCBI taxonomy): domain Eukaryota; kingdom Metazoa; phylum Chordata; class Mammalia; order Diprotodontia; family Phalangeridae; genus Trichosurus; species Trichosurus vulpecula. Next base: position 49,857,629 of record NC_050579.1, read on the forward strand.
GGCCCCCTGCAGTGAATGCGCAGTCATGACCCCGCACTTTGCCTAATTCTGGTGGCCGATTAGTAGAAGCAGCTTGGAGTTTGTGGAAAGGCGACCAGCCTTGGAGTCAGAAGACCCGCCTGCGAGTCCCGATTCGTTCGACACCTCCGTGGACAACCTTCCCAAGGTTTAGTTTCCGCAGCTGTAATAGAAAAGATGCTAATATTTATTCAAGAGGGTTGTTGGGAAACATTCCCTTAGTAAACCTTAAAGCGTTCTGTAGACGTGAGTAATGATGGGTGAATCAAAGACTTGTACACGTGAGAGGTACTTTTGTGAATGACTACCTCGGAAGTCTTGTTTATCTAGTTGAGAGAATGGAGAATCCTAACTTAGTATCGGAGAATACTTTGAGGCTGAACAGTCCTCTTTCCTACTAGGGAATGAGAGGATATAGAAGAGACAAAACCCTGAGAGCAACCTGCCTGGTGCTCCCGGCCTTGCTACCTCCCTGAGGTTCTCTGGGGAAAGATTTAGCAGGCGGCCTTAATAAAACAAAATGGCCAGAGAGCTCAGAACAACGCTGTGGTATTTACTCAGCTTCTCCCCCTCCCCTGTCCCTTCCCCACAGAGTGATATACAGCCCAGAAACCGAAAATGCTGAGCAGGAGACCCTGAAATCCGTGGAATAAGTGGGGTCGTTAATCACCTCGCAGAAACAGGCCAGGCTTGGCATGGGGAAGAAGAAGAAGGAGGTAGAGGTTGGGAGAGGGAGGGGGAGAAGGACAGGAAGAATGTGCACGTGCGCGTGCAGGTGTGAACCTGGACTGTGTGCGCTGTATGTGGAAGTGTGCAGAGGTTGGAAAGGGTTATACGGCTATTTGGTCTGTTCCTTGACCCGAATCTTTTCAGAAAAATGCGTTCCCAAAGCTGGAAGGGATTTGGGAAGGAGAACCAGCACTTGGGTCTCCTTATTAAAAACTGGAGCTGCTTTTCCTGAGCACAGGAGAGGGAAAGGGGGCATGGCTACAGAATACCAGAATTCTATCATACTTTCAGAATCCTACTGGAGCTCCAGAATCCTGCCAGAAATTCTAGAGTCCTCCTCAATCTTAGGTAGGGATACTCGAAGGCAGATGTGCACGCTGGGCAGGTGAAATTCTGGTGGAGCGACTCAGTAAGAACTCCTCTAGTGTTCTATGGGCTGAGGGTGAGGGAGGTTAGTTAAATCGTATCCACAGGGAGAGAGGTAACTCAGGGACGGTAGTACACTAGATACAGGGAAAACACAGTCAAGGCATAAAGGAGAACTCGAGTTTTTATTAAGGACAAGTGTTTCTCTTAATGGAAAGCGGGATCGCTTTCTCTAAATATCCTTCGAAACACACCCCCTGCCGGCCCCACCCCCCCAAGCACTTTAATTCAGGTTGAATTCCCTATTGGAAGAGGTGAGTAGACTTGGCTTGCTGGGCTTAGTTTTGGCCTGTCCTGTCTCGATCAGATTCTTGCTCCTTTGCTCCGCCTGAACTGGGTGTAGTTCTTGGTGTCACCGAGGGCTCTGCTCTCTTCCCGCCACAGACAACCCAATAACTGACCCTGACTGTTTGAGAGTACACCTCCCCATGCCCTGCTTTGCCCTGCCCAGTCCTGCGCTCCCCGGCCCTGCCTCTGGCTGCCAGGCTGGAGGCATTAGGCCCAAGGAGGCGTAGATCAGAGAACGAAAGCCTGAACCACACCCCAACTCCTGGTGATTTCAGTCATCCCCAGGAACCGTTTGGGGGAAACATTTGTTTAGAAATTTTTCAAACAATGGAAAGTTCACACTTTTCCTGGACAATCTCTACAGGAGCTGAAGCTGGGCGAAGCACATAGCTGTTTTACCAAATCTGTTTTCCCCTCGATCTGTACTCTCAGCGGTAGAGAGGGAAGGGAAGTGTCTAAATTGCACTTTCCAATTTAGCCAGAGAACGCGGAAACTTCTCCTGCCACCTCTCCTGCTGCCTGGGTGAGGTGAGATTCCTAGTATAAGGCTGGCGACCAATCGCTAAAATTGCTGTGATGAAATGTGGCAAGGATAAAGACGGTGGTGGTGGTGGTGGTGGTGGTGGTGGTGGTGGTGGTGGTGGTGGTGGTGATCGTGGTGATTGTGGTGATGATGGTGGTGATGGTGGTGATGGTGGTGATGATGATGATACGGTGGGAGGGGGGATAGAGACAGAAAAAGAAAGGGAGAGGGGAAGGAGGAGAGGGGGGCAGTTAATAGGATCTTATTCCCAGCCCAGGTTCGGCTGGAAGGAGCTGGGCACGTCTGTCCTGGCCTATTGTTTCCTATTCTCCCTTGACAAGGAAGCCCTCTAATCACAAATTACAGAATCAATAGGAACAAATTAAGATCAACAAAGTAATTGAAAGGACACTGGATTTGGCAACAGAGGACCTGGTTTTATCTATTTGTCTGTTTCTGACCTTGGGCAAATCACTTCCACCGCTCTGAGCCTCTATATAGCCTCTAAAGTCACTTCCAATTCTAGATCTTCTATCCTATCTACAAGCAGGGGAAAATGGTTCTACTTGTCATTTCAGCGGAGCCCCTCCTTGGCTTTGTAGGGTTTAGCTCTCAGGGGCGGGCACTCAGCGTGCTTCAGTATAGAATGTGCCTTAGTAACGGGTTACTACCGCTTTGGAGACAGGCTTTCTGAGAAACCAAAGGAAAGAGTGGCCTTTTCTGTACATCTGTTACTCATCTATGCATCTCCTCTTTCATGCCATCTCTGCCTTTTCTTTCCAGCCGGGATGAGACAGCAAAGAGCCCGCACATAAACCGCTTAAAAAGTAATTATTATCGATTAGGCTTCTTCCGGGGATGCTAACCTTAAAAGCAGCCAAACCTTACCTCATTGCCTCTCCTAGCTCTCCCGGCTGAGGACCTCATAGCCTTTGGAAGGTTCCTTTCCCAGCGTAGTGACCCTTTTCCTCTGCCTTCACTTCAGGGCTGATGCCCTTAAGGAGCTTCAGCCCGTAAAGGCACGGCACTGTGAAAATAACTTTGGCTCCAGATTCAGAAGAGGGGAGTTCAAATCCTATCTCTCTTTCTTCCTCAGATGTCACTTGGGGAAAATCGTTCAATTTCTCTGAGCCTCAGTCTTTTCATATATACAAAGAGGGGGCTGGACTAGATAGTCTCTAAGGCCTTCTATTACCCTCACTCTAGTAAATAACTTAATAATTTAGATAATTTAATAAATTACATCTTAGACCAGATTCTGCCAAGACAGACACGCCTCCCTCTCCCCCCAAAGAAATCCAAATGCCGAAGCTTTCGAATTATCCGGATTCTTGTGCTTTCCTTCATTTTACTTTAAGTTGAGTAGATTTGACCTTATCTGGTGAGCGATGGGAGGCTAGAAAAGGTCCTATCTACAGTGATAAAGGTGAGTTGTAAGGCTGCAAGGATGACTTACTATTTATTATTATTGCTTTTATCGCTGTTAATCCAGGTGGGAGTGGGGGTGCAGAAGGGAGGAACTAGTTTGTGTCTCTTAAGAGCCCGGTCTCTTTCTGGCTTCATTCTGTGCCCACCTCTGCTCGCTTTACGTCTTCCCTCAGTTCACCCGTTCCACGGGACAGAAGTCACCTGTTCTTTGAAGACTCTAAGAGGTTACCAGGCTGCGGGAGAATAGATCATGCAAGCTTATAACAGGTTCCTTCCCTGGAGAAAAACTCGCAGACCTATTGTCTTCCTCTCAGATGCTGATCGGAAAGATTGAGAGGAGGGGAAGTTAAAATATACAGGACAAAAATTCATTGTTAAGGAACACTTTGAAGTTGGACAACTGTGGCTGCTTCAATTTTCCCCCTCCTCTCTCTCTCTCCCTCCCTTGGGTCTTCCAGATGCACCAGAAATCCTTACTTTGATCTTGCAAAGCAGCAATTGATATTTTAAATTTTTTTTTTGGCTAAAAAAATGATTGGACGGGGAGGAAATAATAGTAACCATGCAGGCTGGGGCACTTCGGGAATCGGTTCTCCTGGGCAGGGGGCGGAACCAGTGAGGGGCTTCCTCTCCAGCTTAATTGAGAGACCCGAGGAGAGGGTTTTCCACCCCAAAGAAATGTTTCGAGGTTGGATAGGAACATCTGCTCGGGGGCTCGTTTTACATAAATTCTTGTTAGGGAAGATTTTTTCCCTCTTTCCTTTTCGTCCCCTTGACAGGGCACATTGGTCTGATTCAAACAAGGAAGTAGGGTTTTGTGTGTGTGTGTGTGTGTGTGTGTTGGGGGAGGGTTGAAGTGCAAGAAAGTAAGAAGGTTCCTCAATGCCTGGCATTTAGTGTACACATTGTCTCCTTTCTTTCTCCACCCCTTCCACCCTCCGACCCATGCTCGGGCTCTGAAAAGAGAGTTTGAGAATCAGAGGAAAGAGGGCCAGAGGGAGACGTAGACACCCCCACCTCTCCTCATTTCTCTCTACTTCAATAAATGATGTCCTTCTGTCTCTTCCTCTACAAAAGAGGGAGAGGGAACTAAGCTGTATACTCCGACCAAGGAGCGATGTCAGCATGTTTCCTCCTTTCCTGGATCTCTCCCTCTGTCTGCAGCTCCGGGACTTACTGAAATAAGACAGATGTGCAACCTTGCCCGGCGCTTTTGGAATCAGTCTAATAACCCCAAATTGGATTGGGATTAGGGAGAATATTAAAACCACATAGAGAGTGACACTTATACCCCTTGCTTTCCACGGCCAACCACTCCCACTCCTGGAGTCCTTCTCTGAGTTTCCTTCAGGTGACTAAACTTATGCTTCTGCCTTAGCAGACCCCGACAAAATCTTCTAGGTGCCCGAATCGTCTCAGAGGTGTCCTTTACTTGCTCTCCTCCTGATCAACTCATCACCTGGGACTCTCTTATTTTCTTACCTTTTATAAAGTCATAATGCATATCCTGCTCACATAGCTCTGCATTTTACTCTCTAAAGTCAACAGAGGCATTCTGAGGGGGTGGTAGTGGGGCTAGGAGAGAGAGAGAGAGAGAGAGAGAGAGAGAGAGAGAGAGAGAGAGAGAGAGAGACAGAGAGAGAGAGAGACACAGAGAGAGACAGAGAGAGACAGAGAGAGACAGAAACATAGGAGAGAGACAGAGACAGAGACAGAGACAGACAGACACAAAGACAGACACAAAGACAGACACACAGATACAGGAACAGGGAGAGAAAGAGATATAGAGAGAGACGGAGAGAGACAGAAACATAGAGGGAGAGAGACAGATCCAGAGACAGAAACACACACAGAAAGAGAGAGGGAGAGGGAGAGAGAGAGAGAGAGAGAGAGAGAGAGAGAGAGAGAGAGAGAGAGAGAAAGAGAGCATACATTAATACCTTCCTCTGCTATGAATAGAAGGATAAGCCTTCAAAAAATCTTGGGGGCACTAATAATAACTACATCAGTAGCATCAATACAGGGAACATCATCCTAGAGAACGCTCAAGAGAAAAATTGCTTTGGAACCTTAAAGATCTATATTAGTGTTATTTTTCAAAGTAATATAATTATTACATCTTCATGCTATGATTGCTTTATTAAATTTTCTTACAGCAATTTGGTTTTAATATATACATGAAGACCAGCTATAGAGTATTTTAAATTATTTTTATTGAGGTGATAATCGGGGTCTTATTTCAGGTTTTTATTATTGATGCAGGGTAGTTCCCTTGAGTATTCTATTTTTGAGGTATTTACCATTTCTATGACTTTGACCTTTTACTCTATGAACCCTTTGCCAGCCAGCAGAACCCCCAAATCCCCTGCACTGACCTATTAGGAGTGGCCAAAAAGGATGCAGAGGGCTAAAGTCATTTGTTGTCTCTTGGAAGGGACTGGGGAGTAAGTTGACTTCTCAGAAACTTGGTTTCTCTCTCTCTCTCTCTCTCTCTCTCTCTCTCTCTCTCTCTCTCTCTCTCCTTTCTTATTTTAACTTTCCTTTTTTCCCCTCTTCTTTTTCAATGACTGTTTCATGCTCCTCCTGAATATGTGGTCTCCAAGAGCAGCCCACCAGCCCCTAAGGAGCCCTGAGAGCCTCACAAGGATTTTCAGTTTCCAGAAACCTAAGTTGAGCACTGAATCTGCTTTTTTGTTTGGAATTGACAGAGACAGTCTCAGCCATTGTAAGGCCAGGGGAAGATTTCACCCAGTAGAATAGAAGCCAAAGAAGCCAAAGACCAAGAACCCACTTACTTGATGAGTAGGTCAGAAAACATGTTTTCTAGGGCTCAAGGTATCTATGAAAGCTCAATATATATATATATACCCTTAAATAACAGACACACTTACAACTTCTTTCATCTCTTTCCTGCTTGACCACATATATCTCACACACACACACACACACACACACACACACACACCCCTTCCGTTCATAGCATTCAACTTCAGGGGAAGTAAGATTAAAAGAAAAGCAAAGAAAAAGGCCAGACTGGCAAGAAAGATGGAAATGGAAGACTGACTGTAAGAGGAAGCTGTGGCATTGAGAGGCTGCGAGGAAGAAGGTAAAGAAAGTTGAAATCCATATTGTAAGGTAGAGGTCGGGAACTAGAAGTAGAAAAATGACTAGAATTTGATACTGAAAGGTCCTTGAGGAGATATACATAAGGGTTTGGGTGCTTATAGAACATATTAAAGAAATTCTGCACAGCAAGAAAATGTCTTGAAAAGCATTTTAATGTAATGTTTGCACTAAGTAAGCCTGCAAGTAATGCTGGATTTGCCATCAGAGCAAAAGAAAAAAAAAAGCAGAAAAGCAAACGGTGCCAACATTCCACTGTGAAACCCAGTCAGGAAAAGAGGGGGGGAAAGAGTGTGTGGGGGTAGATCTTGGTTTTCTCTCTCAATTTGTTTCTGTATTTTTCTATCCCTTTTCCTCCTTGCCAGGGCACCAGACCATAAGTGAAGAATATCTGGGTTCTAGCTCTGGCTTCAGCACTAACTCATTATGTGATCTTGGGGAATCACTTATCCCTTCTTTGTCTGTGTTTCCTTATCTGTAAAATGAAGTAGCTGAACTAGACAAAATGATTTCTTCAATTCTGGCAAAAAATTTAAAGTAAAGCTTATCTTTAGGCCTTTGAATTTTGTGCCCCTTTTCCTCTGGTAGCCAATAACACAGTAAGCTTTTATTCCCCACCCTTACCTCCTCCCCATAAACACTTTCTTGGGATCCTTTATTCATACAGAGGTGTAAGTGGTTGATAATGTATGATTTATATGATTACCTCTTGGGGTGTGTGTGTGTATGTTAATTTTTAAATGGATCAGAGCTCTAAACTTTGTACTGTGAATGAATTGTAGGGTGAAATGAAAGAAATGTAGGTATTAATTCATTCAATATGTATTTATGAAGTTCTTACTGTGTGCAAGGCACTTGGCTGGGAGCTGAGGAAGATACAGACCATGATAATTTTTATGTAGCCCAGAAAGACCTTTCAGTGTAGTAGGGAAGACAAGGAAAACACACCAAAGCTATAATAAAAGGCAGAGTGTGATAAATTCAAAAGAAAGTTGATAACCAAGTGCTAAAGGATTTCAGCAGAATGAGAAATCAGATAAGGCTTCCTGGAAAAGGTTGCATTGGAACTAGACTTTAAAAGATAGAAAGAGACTGAGTTGGAAATGTCATTTGAAGGTGAGGAACTGATATAAACAAAAGCCTTAAAAAGGCTAAAAGGCAGGACCTTCGAAAGCTGCAATTAGTTAAAGTTTAATGGGATAGGTGGTAAGTAGTGAGATATCAGGATGAAATGGTTGACTAGTCTCAGATTGCAGAGGACATTAAATACCAGGGTGAGATTTTGAACTTGATTCTATAGGCAATAGAGAGCCATTGAAGAAGAGAGTGATGTGATCAGAGCTGTGCATTAAGAAAATCAATGTGTCTCCAGTGGACTGGAGAAGAGATGGATGGGAGGGAAATAAAGTAAGACACATTTTTAAAGGCCAGGTTGGTGACAGCAGGAGTGGAGAGAGAATAGATGCAAAATCTTGGACTTTTATGTCATGGAGGTTATGAAACAGGGCAGATCACAGAACCTCAGAATGTCAGAATTTTAAGGTGATCTATTCCAATCAATACCTGAACAAAAAGTCAAAGATGAATTTGATATTTCCAGCTTTATTGACTCAAAGAGGAAAACTAGAAGATGGAGTTGGTTTGGGAAAGGAGACGTTGAAGTTGTTTGCCTTGGCCACTTTTGACCTTAAGCTTAAGCTATAGAGGGATTTTTAGATATAAATGTATGTGGAAATAATAATAGCTAAGAACAATGTCATTTTAACATTTACAAAATATTTTATATACATTATCTTGTTGAAGCCTGACCACAGTTTGCTAAAGCAGATATTAAGCTCAGATACTATTTTTGAGAAGGTGAATGGCCTGGTAGGTACAAGCCTAGTGGGGAAGAGTGGAGTTCAGATTTTACCTCCAATATTTTTTAGTGCCATGACTATGGACAAGTCACTTAGCATTCTGAATTTCAATGTCTTCTTCTGTAAAATCCAGATAATAATGCCTTTACTATCCCTCTCATAGGGTTGCTGTGAAGCTCTAATGCAAATCTCTGTAAATTGTCCTGCAAACCCTATTGGACTATGTATGTGCCCATTATTGTCACCATTTTACAGGTGAGCTTCAGCGACTTGCCTTTAGCCACAGAGCTATCATCTGAAGCAACACAATTTGAATCTGAGTCTTGCAAACTCCCTAGTCCACAATTCTTTTCTCTAGATCACAATCATAGATAGGCTCATAGACCTAGAACTGGATGTGACCTTAGAGGACATTTAATCCAACTCCTAGATTGTACAGATGAGAAACTGAAGCCTAAAGAGGTTAAATGACTTGCTCATGGTCCTAAAGGTAGTAATGATTTTCCAAGTGTACTAAAGGTGTGGAGAAAATAAAGGACTGAATTCATAGTCATCTGAATAATCTCCATATGGTCTGTTCTCTTGGGTAGCTTACAGTTGGATTGGATAGACAAAACAAAGGCATATGAAACTATAATAAAAGAGGAGTAAATTGCTATGATGCTGATTATCTGCCACAGAGGAAGGCTCCTGGAACACTGGTGTTAGACTTTAAGTAGGGAGACATTTATTCAAATCTTGCCTCTGATATTTACCTCTAGCATGAGCTGAGGCAAGTAATTTAGCTTTTCTGAATGCCAGGTTAGAATTGACATGGTAGTCAAATAAGAGCTAATGTTATTGAGTAGTGGAGAAAGAATTTGCCTCAAGTTGTGTTTTTAAATGCAAGATTAATCTATTATTTGTATTACAGATGAGCTGTTGGAAAAGATTGTGTTTATACTGTAAATGGAGAACAACTCAAATACTACTCCAGCAATCTAGCTGTTAGATGCTAGGGTTCTGTACTAGAATGGTAATGGGAGAATTGAGAGAAAAGTTCGAAGCCTGGAGAAATTTGAAAGAAGAAACCGCAGGCATTGTTAGCAAATTTAATATAACAGGTAAAAGAGAGAGGGAGGCCAGGATTTATAGCCTGATAGAAGAAATAGTGGTGCAGAAGTGGATGGAAATAGGCTAATTGAGAAGGGGAGAGTGTTAAGGAGTTGGGAGAAAGGTAATGAATTCAATTTTGTATGTGTTGGCTTTTAAAGACATCAGAATAGAATTGTCTTGTGATCGGGTTTAAATGTGGGGTTAGAATGAAGATGAAAAGGATTAGTGATAGAGAATCAGATATAGTTGAAGCCATGATAGTGGGTGAATTACCCAAGGAAACGAAATTAGAGAGAGAAAACACAGCTCTGGGAGTTTCTCACAGTTTGAAGGTGAAAGAAATTAGAGACACTGGAAGGTAGCTAGAAAAGATATCAATGACAGCATCATTAGCTGTAGTTCTTTAGCATTTAAAAGTTTATAAAGCACTTCATATGTGTTAGTTTATTTGCTGCTCCAAACAACTCTGTGAGGTGGGTCCTACAGGTATCATTATCCCCATCTTACAGATAAAGAAGCTGAGGTTAAATGCAGGTTGCCCATGATCCCACAGTGTAAGAGCCAGGATAATGGGGATGACATACTCCATGTCTAGAGGTTATTGCAAACATTCCTCATCAACTAAAAGATGTGATTTATTATAAGGTGTGGGATTCAAATGAAGGATCTTTAAAATTTTTGTTTGTTTTTACGATAGCATTTTCCAAAGCTGAAGACAAATACCATATGGAATGGAAGAGACCGAAGATGCTAGATTATAAAGGGATTCATCCGAGAGTAGGGATTTGAAAGCAGGTCTTCTCACTCTGGAGCCAACATCTTTCCACTGTACCAGGATATTTTTGTCTGGAAGGGCTGGGAGGGTGAGGTGATAGCTGTCCAAATAGTAATAGGCTGAGGTGATGATGAGGGCACATAAGGAAGCTTATTCTAAATGAAACTCTATCAGCAGTGTTTCCTGTGTTAGCCAGAGGAAAAGAGAAAGTCTGGAGACTTTCTTGTTTTCCTTAAAAACTCACCAAGTAAGCAGTAGCCTCCTTCACCCATGTCTAAGGTCTACCTGCCTCCAAAACCAGCCTCAAATCTGGTGGAAGCACTGTACATTAGAGGGTGATAGTCTCCTCAATTGAAAATGACGATTCTGTTATACTTGGTGGTGTTCTGCAAGAAAGAAGACATTCTGTCTTGAGCTGAAATTCAAGTACTCTGCCTCCACTCCCATTCCAGCCAGGACCAACCTTCCTACCTTCCCTGTCAGGTCAAAAAGACTTATTTCTTCATACTGAGCAAAGAAAACAAAAACAAAAACAAAAACAAAAAACCAAAAAAAAAACCCACCCCCTTTCTCCCTCTCTTCTGAATTTCACCAGAAGGAACGTTTTGAGGTGATCTCTCTTGTTCTCATTTTTTTTTTGTCTAGGATAAGAATAAGGTTGGGGATTAGCCAGTGCACACTTCCTTAGGCTGATATTGGGAGTTTAGAGAGCCAAGGAGCTTATTTCCTTTCAAGGGCAAGATTTCAGAAATCATTATGTGTGTCTTCTTCCTCGCGTGCCCTCACCCAGTCCTTGATTATTGTAATATTTCGGACCAATGTCTTCATTAGGGCCTGAAGTATCGGACCATTTCGTCAGTGGTCACTTGTCACATATAGACACAGCTAGAAAGAAAATGGCGTGTGTCTGAATTTGTCAATGGACTATTTATTTATTTATTTAGTGAGATGTTTGCTCGTGGATCGGCGCAAATCTATGTGAGAAAGACAGAGACAAGCAAGTAGGCAAGGAGGCAAACATAGTTATAGATTAACAGGAAAGAAACCATTAAGATCAGATACCAACGTTTGGGGAAGAGCTATCACTATCTGTTCCCGGGTTATCCGAGCTAAGTTAGATCTCGTTATCTTTTTAAAATGGTCTGGGTTGAAAAGCAAACCTGATGCGTGGCTCTCCAGGTCCGCTTCCTCTCTTGCAAGAGAGATTATCAAGACTCATCTCGCCAAATCGAGAACAATACACATTGGAGCCGATGAAGTTGCGGGGGCTGGATAAATCTTTAAGCAAATAATTTCACTTCAGTAGTTCAGAATACCTATAATTTCGTCAGGGTGGGCACCTGCCGACTAAGTCTTGACCTGGTGGCCAAACGTCTGGTGGAGGTGAGCTTGCCCATACTTAGCTAATCTGGTTTTTGCAGGACAGACTCCCAGTCCCTCGCCATCGAAGCCTCCCTTTCGAGCTTGGTGGGATCTAATACATTGCTATTCCTCCCCACCGCCCCACTCAAGTATGCGGAAAATCAACGTCACTTCTAAGCGGCGATTACCCATTGAAGAACTTTCTAGTAGCATGAAACAAATTAGAATGGAGGCTGGAGGGGAATCGACTTCTATTTGAAGGAAATTACTTTCTCCTGCATTTGTTTATCTTTCTGAAAGACCCTGGGAGAATTTCTGAGTCGAATCTATAGCAATAAGTAACATTTACATGACACTCCAAGGCTTACAAAACTTTATATCTCTGTGTGTTGTGTATAAAATCTTATATTATCCTCACAACAATTCTGTGTTGGGGCACTATTATTAGCTTAATTTTACAGCTGGGTAAACGGAGACTCAGAGGCGTTAATTAACTTATCCAAGGTTATACAGCTAGTGCCTATGACAAGATTCAAACTCAGGACTCCTTGTCTCCAGGACCGCAGTCAATCCACTGTGCACCTAGGCTTCTAGTTCTGTCTGTCTCTGTCATTGTTGAGTCGCGTCTGATTCTTCTTGAGCCAGTGGACCATACTGTCTATGGTGTTCTCTTGGAGTTGCTTGCCATTTCATTCTCCAGTGGATTAAGGCAAACAGAGATTAAGTGACTTGACCAGGGTTACACAGCTATTAAGTGAGATCACATTTGAACTCAGGTCTTCCTGACTCCAGGCCTAACACTCGATCCACTGAGTCACCTGGCTAACTTCTGTCTGTCATCAGGGGCCATTCATTTCGTATTTGCTTTTCATGCCTCAATTGGTGGTTAGTCCAAAACCTCTATCTCCTCCAGCAGCTCTTTAGGACCTCTGGTACCGGGAAATAAATGTGGAAAACAAACACTGGAGCTTCTATTCATGTTCTAAGAAGTGGTTTGATTTATCTCTACTTGAAGCCTAACTGGCTAGAAATGAGAACTCATGGGACTCATCTGACCTGGGAAAAGCTTCCCATTTTTGGCTGTTCACCAGCTCGAGAAGACACTAATAGACAATCCTCTTTCTCTCCAGAACAGGGAATCTTAACTTGAGATCCACGGGTCCTTGTAGTTAGATTTCGGAGGGTACCTGAATTTGGATGAGGGAAAAAAAAATCTTTATAATTAGTTTCCTGTGAATTTTATATCATGCATTTTTTTTTTCTGAGAAAGGATCCAGGAAACTGATAAAGAGGTCCATAGCACACAGAAAAGTGAAGAAATCCTATTCTCTATGTGCGTTTTTGCCCAGGAGTTTCAGATTCGCTGTGCCCTCATAGCTTTTCTAGCCTACCACAGAGGGGTGGGGTGTGGGAGCAGTAGGAAAAAAAAGGGGAGGTGGTAGTGGAAAACTGCGGCTTCGTAACTACAGAGTAAGTGGAAAATGTCCTTTAGCTTTGTAGATCCTACGCTCCAATTCAGACTCAGTGTGCAGCGCAGATGTGCACACACATCTGCGCTGCCACTATTACCGGTATTGATACAGGCCCCAGGCTCCTTGATAAGGCGACTTATTGGAGGTCCAGGGACTCTCTCTACCTACCCGATTTTGACCTGGTCTTCTTTGGAAAGCAAGGATCATTAGGATGCAAAATGTGTTCAAAAGGAAAAGTATACCGATTTCTTCCTCCTAAAATAAATACAATTCAAATAATTGTCCCTTTCACTTAGAGGTGTATGGCTGTGGATTTACGTCTGTTGCTAAAATTCAGGTGTGCATAACATCCTATCGCGGGGACACAGGCGTATATACCCGGTATGTTTCGCTTCTGTAATCCTGTTTTATTAGGGACAAGTGAAGTACAACAACACCTGGCAAGAACCACCGTACGAATGTTGCAAAACTTCAGGTTGATGTTGAATAAGTAGGTGAAGCTCTTTGCATCTGTTAGAATTTGTCGTTCAGGGGCAGCTAGGTGGTGCAGTGAGTAGAGCACTGGCCCTGGAGTCAGGAGGACCTGAGTTCAAATCCGGCCTCAGACACTTGACACATGTAGTAGCTGTGTGACCTTGGGCAAGTCACTTAACCCCGATTGCCCTGCCCCCCCCCAAAAAAAAAGCAAAAAAAAAAAAAGAATTTGTCATTCATCTTCGGTTCAGCACTCCCCCCCTCCACTTTCTCTTTCAGAATTCTCTCTCTCTCTCTCTCTCTCTCTCTCTCTCTCTCTCTCTCTCTCTCTCTCCATTCAGACGTCAGCTCTTTGCTTTTTTTTCTTCCTGAAGTAACGATTTTATGTAATACTTCCTCTCCATGGAAAAACAAATACAGACGATTAACTTTAGCAAAACACCTGCAAACAGGGAGAGAAAGACTTGCTTTTCCTTGGCAGTGGATTGGGGGTGTGTATATAGAAAGTGAAGAAAATCCGAAGCCTCTTTAACGCCCTGGATCCTCTCCCATTCCTCCCAGGAACTCCCTGCTACGACCCCGGTTTCCCCTTTTTCTTTACTGCCCTTTCCTCACACTGCCCGTGGGGTGGGAGGGGAGGAAGAAAGGGTTTTGCGGTTGTCTTGCTGGGCGCCTCCCTCCCTTTCTATCCCGGATTCCCAGTTCCCTTGGGTTTGGAGGAAAGCTCCAGGGCTGCGCTGGCCTTGATGGCTGCTTCCTTTTCCACATTCATTGCGCGCGTTGACCAACTCCGGCTACGGACTGGGTGACTTCAAGCCAGCCAGCCTGTCGATCCCTTTAGCTATCCCCAGACTCGGACTTTCCTGGAGGCTCTAGGCCGCAGGTAGGATTATTCAAGTCCCTGGCCTTTTTCGCAGACACTTCGATTCTCCACAAGTAGCTCTTCTTGGAAAAGAACCCACCTGAGGAATCTGGTCTCCATCACCTCTTGGAGGAAAAGGGAGAGTGCAAGAAAGTTGGGGGCAGGGTGAGTGTGTGGCAGGATGGGTGTGAACGTGTTTCCTTCAGTCCTGAGTGTGTGTACGTGTGTGAGAGAGAATATAATTTTACACTCACTCATAATATGTATGTGCTTATGCTACGCATATGTAGATGTGTATATGTGTGTGGGCCCTTGCGCTCACATTTGTATGAATACGTGGAGGTGAGTGCGTGTCTCTGTGTTTCTTGGAGCAGGAGCGTTTTCCCAAATGACATTATGAATCAGGCTGCAGTTAAAAACTTTACGGAAACTCCTAGTGAGTTTAAGCAGGTTTAGGGAAAATGCAGATGTTCTGCGCGCTGGTCTGGTCTGTAGCCCTTAACAGCGGAAAGCACTGGGTGTCCACCACTTTGTACTCTATTTATTCCCGGCGCTCCTGCAGAGGAGTGTGTGTGTGTGTTAGGATGGAGGGAGAAGCGAGTGCTTTGCACTTTGCCTGTAGCTGGGGGCCGCCCTCCCTGCGCTGTTGCTCCTCTGCCTCAGCAGAGGCCTCGTCGAGACTAGCGTAGGAGTGAAGGCGAGCTCTATGCTCTAAAAATCTTTCAGTACGGGTTCCATTTTCTCGTTTCCTGCGAAGTTCAGCCAGAAAGCCGAGCCTTCCGCCAGTTCAGCTCCAGAACTTAGGGGCAGGCTCACTGCCTCCGCCGAAGTTTGGGATGGCTTTGGTGTAGGGAAGTGGATTGGGGGTGGGGTGGAGTGGGGGAGATGATGCTTTGAAGTTTGAGGCCGAGAGAAGGTTTTGTGGTTGCGGGATTCAGGGAACGAAATTTCCTTTCTTTACCTGGGCCCAGCTGAGCCCTGGCGTTGTTCTTACAAAGGTCCTCTTTGTTACGGGGCAAAACCTGAAGATTGAGAACCAACCACGAACCAGAGTTCTGTCAATGCTGAAGGACTGGTCCCCTTCCCAACCCCCCTCCCGTATCCCCCACCCGGCCCACGCACTGCGTGGCTACAGCCAGGGAAGGCTAGGAAACCGGGTGGCTCGTTTTTATAGTCCAAGTGCATAATCGGGTTCCCCGCTACATCCCCCTCCCCCTCCCTACTCCCCACCTTGCCAGAAAGAAAGCAGATAAATTTATGGAAGGGAGAGCTAAGAGAATAATTACAGGGTGAAGGTAGTTAAATTTTATTTCGAGTCCCAAAGGCGAAACCTGACATTTTATTGCAAACATCTGGAAGAAGTGCAAGACTGGCACGCTGCTAGTTTAAAATAAAAACAGAAGATTTTATTTCGCACAACAACAAAAAATAATCATTAAAGAAACCTCGCCAGGAGCGGTCCCGCAGTTAAAGGAAAGCGGGAGCGGGTCGTGAACTGGTAACAATGCGCGACTAGTTCTCACCACACCGCATACTCTTGAGTGAAAGTTACTGAGGGGCATCTGCGAAAGTGTGGGCTGGAGGGCGAAATTAGGGCCGAGCAAGGTTTGAAGGCGTCCTGAGAAACTGGCTGCCCTGTTCACGTACCTCAACCCCTACCCTAGACCCGGGGCGGCCTTCGTTCTCCTTGGTGGCGGTGTGTTATCCAGCCCTTTTCTTATTTATTGCTTCTGGATTTGACTTAGGGTTGCTCTGTCCCCACGGTAGAAAAGGCTCCCAAAGAGAGAATTTTGTCCCCTTTCCTCAGGTGATTTCATCCATAATGTTTTGTATTTGCCAGTCAACATAAAATACAATACATTGCAGCCCCTCCCCCAATATATGATTATCACGTGTTTAAGGCGCAACCTCCCGCCACATACCCGCCACTGTTTTAAACTTTGTTTTCAATTATTGGCTCAAAAACCCGAAATCAAACCCGGACGGGGTCAGGTCACCTTGATGTTGTTATATTCTAATTATTGGGGGGGGGGCGGTGGTGAGTGAGTATATATAAGGGCTGGGATATTTCTGGGAATGTTTGTGCTCGTGATTTCTGTCTTGGGTAGGAGAAAAGTCACTTCTTTAGTCAATAACTTATCTGCATAAGCTCTAATCACTTTAATCTCCCTATCTCATTCTGCTGCTTTCCAGCTTTTTCCTCTTCTCATTGCTACTTCTCATTCTCTTTCCGAACAGGTAACTGCTTTTACATCTACTTACTCCAGGATCCAAAACAAATTTACCCCCAAACTACTGACTCCTACACTTAGGCCGGGCTCTCGTTGCCAGACTTGTCCTACTCAGTTACTTTCCGAGCTGAAACAGAGAGTTTCAATCTCAGCCCCAGGGGCAGTGTTAATGTCCTAACAGTGAATGGAGTGCATCTGAGAGCATCCGTTAATCAGTTTCGGGCTTTTGAATTGTTTTGAATTGTGTCTCTTGCCTCTTCCTCCACCATGGCCCACAAATCTCAGTTGATTAAAAGTAAGGGACGAGGGAGATAGAGGCAGAGAAAGAGGCATAAACAAAGATAGAAACCGAAAAGCCCCCTCCAGTCTTCAGGAAAAAAGGTCAAAATAGGCTATACCCACAGGCACAAGCATGTCACTCAAATCTAGGCACAAATAAAAATACCCTTTCTATTTCTCATCACTACCTAGCCCCACCAACGCACCACTCACAAAGGTAGCATAGAGTCATATATACTCCATCAGGCAGAAAATAGCTACCTATCCACTTCTCAGCCCCCACTTCTCACTTATGTCTAACAAGAAGATCCCAGGTGAGAGTCTCCCATAGTTTTGCAAATGCCTGGTCATCTATGTCGGCCCAGATATATCATAATTATAAAAAGGAATGGAAAGAGTCCCTCTCTACGTGGGCCCAGGGCCCAGAGACTAGGGAGTGTGTGTGTGTGTGTGTGTGTGTGTGTGTGTGTGCAGACACGCATCTCCACGTGGCACGAGCTCACTCAAGTATCGGAACATGTGCACAGATGATCTGCATTGTATGTATTGGAAATACACACACATGCCTGCATTGTGTTGGCCTCCGGACCAGCATTCCAGGTAAGTGTACACATCTATCCTTCTTGCTCATCTAGGTTGTCTGCCTGCAGTCCTGAGTGTACTACCCTCACGTGCCTCTAATGAAATGTGGAGCAGAGGCCGGTCGGAACGCTGAACAAGATTGCACTTGGGAAAGAGTCGCTTCCCGTTTCCCTCCCTCCCCCCTTTCCTTTCCCTCAACCAGAGAATCCAGGGGAAGGAACTAGCTAGGTGCGGGAGTGTCTGGAGTCTAACTCATCTCCCAGGCTTTCCCCGCCCCCCTCCAGGGGCTGGGGCTTCCCGGTTCCAATGCTTGGTTATTTTATGTACCTTCAGGGAGAGTGAAAGGGCATTGGAATTTTCCTACAGGGTTTGTGTGTCTGGGCGAAGGTATGGGGTGGCCAAAAACTCTCGGAGGGCCTACTGCGGCTAAGCGAACTCCTAGGAGTCACCTAACCAGCCTGGGAAGGTAGCTTTCGAATTTACGTGCATTGTTTTGGATAGGTTTTGATGCCTACTGGCGAATACCTAGAATTACCGAAACTAGGGGTAGTGAAACTAAAGAGGTCCCGTATTGCTAATGACATCTAAAGGAGGGATGGGAAATTTCCTTGGCTGTGGCTTGCGAGTTCTTTTCTTCTCAGCATCTGGACACTCACTCTCCGAGACTCCTTGAGTGACCTTACCCAGAGCACAGCAACTCTGGGAAAGGTACGGAAAGGCCTGAGGCCCAAGACACAAATACCTCCTCAACTTAAACTTCTACCAGCCCAGACCTCAGGCCCCCAAGCCCGCAGTTTTTTTTGGGGGTGGGGGGAAGGGGTTTCAGAAAATGGCATCTGTGCCACCCAACACTCACACATATGGACTGAAGCTAGGCCTAGGTCGGTCCGGTCTTCCCTCCGGGTTCAGCCTTCGGTTCCTGTGGTCTGCGATCTTCCAAATGCAGCCGCAGTTTTCGAGAAGAGGTTTCTTGCCTTATGGTTTCCAATTCTTCCGCGGAAACGCCTTGATAAAAACTAGGCAGGATCTCTTTGTAAAGCGGTCCAGCATGCCATGATACTAGGTGACAATGAGAATTCCTTTTGTTAGTGTGAAATGCTATGGTCAGATAGGCCCGGGTCTTTCCCTATTTGACAGCCTGTGTGCACACACGTTGTCTTTTCCTGCATGTATTTATTTTCTTCTCTGTCTCTGTCTCTATATTCTTGTCTGTCTCTATTGGTCTAGGTTGGTCTGTCATTCAGTATGTCGATCCTATACACTTTTCCAGCTGTCTATCTGTCTGCCTGCCTTTGAGAACTAGGCCTGACGAAGATTACGAAATCGCTCTAATAATCCACTCCTGCTGTAACTGATTTGTGCCTGAGGAATCAGATTCTTACGATTTTTCCTCGGTCGCTAGAGCAAGTTGAGGTTTCTCTATTCCTTAGGTTCAGTTAGCTAATGCTAAGCGTTGGGGGTTTCTGACACCATCTCTAAGGGATTCACCGTCTGTCTTTCATCTCAGACAGCAGGGCTTAAAAAGGTAAAACCACGTTCAGAAAAGAGAGGTGGTCGTCCTTTTTTTGGGGGGGGGGATCGTTAAACTTAATATGTTGTAACTTAAAAGTGCTTTAAGAAATCAAGCGAATGTGAAGTAGGGAGGAAACTCCAAAAGGGCTTTCTTTGCTAAATGGCAGAGGGAAAGGAAGAAAAGGAAAAGAAAGGGAAGAAAAAAGAAGCACCCTCCCTGAAGAATTTAGATGACGGCCTGACCCCCTTCCCCATTTCCCTGTTCTCTCTCGGAGGAGAAGCTCCCGGGCAAAGCTCGGAGGGCTCCCTAACTGGGCCCCCAACACATCGAGGAAACGCGGGCTTGTGCTGGGAGTGCTGGGGTAACTGTGACCCAGAACTCTACAAGTGCCTCAACTTGGCCTTTGAGGCTCCCCCTCCCACAAGTCCCCCAGACCCCATTCGGAAAGCCAACTTGTGGTGTTGAGAAAACTTCCGAATTAGTTTTCTTCATCGTAAAAAGTATATGGGTTCTTGTTGAGACAGGTACACGGGGGGAGAAAGGGACTTTAATTTAATTTTTGAAGATGTTTAATAGTAAAGCTGTTGGGGAGCAGCGAGGATTAAACCGAAAGGAGACTTCAAACAAAATAACTAATGAAACTCTGGCGCTGTCAGCTCTAAATGCTGAGCTTAGGTAATTCTGTTGGGCAAGTGGAGATGCAACAGCCCAGTGCTCATTGAAAGACACTTTGCGAATCCCACAAGGCTGAGTCCCAAGTTTCAAGGTCTTTATTGACGATCTGGGAGGCATCTAAGACAGCTGAATTAGAAAGAAATGGTTTTGAACTTGGAGTTTGAGGAAACTTCATTTTTCGACCCTAAGGTTGCGCTAAGTTTAGGTTTCCCCTTCCCATCTCACCCCCAATTTAAGTGGGATCCGGGGAAACAAGGGTTAATGTTGAGGCTAACTAAGGAGAGACAAATAGGCCCAAGTTCTTGCCTCCTAGCCTCAGTCTCTCCTAGTTTCTCATTGGACAACAGCTTTGGGGTTTCTCTTGTTCCCTCTTCCCCTATTGGTCGGGGGCTTGCTTTTTTCCCCCTTTCTCCCTCTCTCCCTTCCCCCTCCCTCTCCCCCGCGCCTTTGACTGGCACACACAGCCTGGCCCCAGCTCCTCGGGAAAGGGAGGAATTAAAAAAAAAAAGTTTCCCAGAAGTTTGGATCAGCGGAAAGACGAAGAGAGGGGGAGAGAGAAAAAGAGAAAGAGGGAGAAAGAGGGAGGGAGAGAGGGGAGGAGAGAAAGAGAGGGAGGGAAAGAGGGGGAGGAGAGAGCAAAGGAAGAGGAGAGGAGAGGAGAGGAAAGGAGAGAGAGAGAGAGAGAAAGAGAGAGAGAGAGAGAGAGAGAGAGAGAGAGAGAGAGAGAGAGAGAGAATTTAAAAAAAGATGAAATCCAGTCCGAACAGCCTTTGAGCCTGCCCGGGAGGGGGCAGGGGGGGGGAGCGAGGCAGGGGTGGGGACACCAGCCAGCTCCGCTCAGCTGTCCCGGAGCCTCCACCACTGCAGCCGCTGCCGCCGCCTCCGCTCCGCCGGGGTCCAGCGCCACAGCCTCTTCCCCAAGCTCATGTAGCAATACTGTCACCGCTACGGGCCCAGGTTCCTAATTGCCAGGGGCGGCGGGGGACGCTTTCCGGAGACTGAGGCCGAGTGAGTGGGGTGGCAGTGCTGGGCTGTGGGGGGGGTGGGGGGAGGGGTAGAGAGGACTCTGAGAAGCCACCACCTCCGCCAGCGCCGAGACCCACTGCCGCAGCCGCTGCTGCTCTAGCCACCCTCTGTTGCTGCTGCGTCTTCCCGGCTGAGGCTCCTCAGGCCGCTCGATCTTAGCGCACAATTTGGAGCCGGCTACGGGTGGGCTGGCGGTCCAGGGCGCAGGGCGGCTAAAATGAGTGAAAGGAGAAGATCTGCAGTCGCCTTGAGCTCCCGAGCACATGCTTTCTCCGTAGAAGCCCTGATTGGGACAAATAAAAAGCGCAAACTCCGAGACTGGGAGGAAAAGGGTTTGGATCTGTCCATGGAGTCCCTGAGCCCCGCGGGACCGCTCGGAGACGGCGAGGACGCGGCTCACTGCCTGGAGCCCCACCCCGGTGAGTACGGCGTGCGTAGCAGGCGGCGCCGGGACAGGGGGCAGAATGTAAATCCAGGAAGGTGGGGGGCTGGTCTTTCCCTTTTTCTATTCTACTTTGTTTTTTCTCCCTTTCTTTACTTTTTATTTCCTTCGCCCCTCATTTTCGTCTTTCCTTTTTTCTTCTGCAGTTCTTTAAAAGGAAAAGATTTTGTTTTCTTTTACAAAAATGTCTCTCTCCAATCTTACCAGACGGCTATTGAAAACTTTTTTTTTTTTTTGGCGGGAGGTATGGTGTTGCTATTCTGTTATAAAACTAACCTGCAGAAATATGTTAATTAAGTTGAGGAGTGGTGTCCTTTCTGGGGAGTGCATTCCAAATTCTGGGCCATTTCGATTCCGCGATAAATGTGTAAGCGCCTGGGCAGCTGAGAATGAGCAGCTCTTCTCTTGAGCGACTCAGAGAACCATTTCTTCCTCAGAAAGAAAACTCTGCTTCACTTAGGATCCCTCAACTTACTTTACCCCTTGGTCAACCCCCTTGTCCTTTTCCACCTTGCTGGGGTTGAAGTTGTGTGTGCGGTGTGTGTGTTTTCCTGGCTATAAGAGATCGAAATTACATTATTACTGTATTTGTGTATAAGTTCATATTTATACGGAAATTCTTTTCACATATCCTTATTCTGTCTCTTGGATATATTCCCCAGACATTCGCATTCACTGAGTAGACAGAAGCATACAATTAATTTATATAAGACATGTATATCTGCAAAAACATTACAAAATTGCCCTCTTGATCTGTTTTTGAACAGAATTGTAGAAGAAAAAAAAGCTTACATCTTTCTTGTGCCAAGTGCCAAGATTTCGCCTGTGAAAAAGCAGCGTAGGTCGAACAGCTGTTATCAGAAGAAACTTAGACACACGCACACATATAACACATGCAGCCTCTTTTGGTTGTTTCGGTACATACCCAGTCCAGAGATTTTAAAGCATTTCTGGAAGCGATCTCATGGATCTGGGGGCGGTGAGGGGGGAGATGACACATGCTTAGAGAAATTGGGAAAGGGGAGACGAGCTCTAGAGAGACCCCAGACAGTCAACTTACAGAGGGCAAGGGCAGCGGGAAGAAAGAGAAAATCTTGTTCCTTTTAACAGCCTGGCCTAGGGAAGACTCGGAGAAGGGGGCAGCTGTCTGCTACATTTTTTTTTTAAAGCAGTGACAGTTCAATTTCCACGGCCACGAGGCTAATAATAATGCGATTAAAGGGTGGACTTCGGAGACAGGATTTTATGAATTCTTCGTGTTTTTGTGTCAAGTTACGGTATTTGGCTTTAGTGTTGGAGAATTATTTTTATTAGACGGTGAAAAGAAAATTAAAAGGAGATTTATATCGGCGGAATACGTCTACGCATTCACGGGCGCAGGAATTTGGAACACTGGTAATGTGATTTAAGTATTGCTTCTCTCCCTGGGCAAGTGCTCAAAGTCTCAGAGAATGTTAAGCTCTGGAAGTCATATTGTGCAACTCCTTCATTTTTACTGATGAGGAAAATAAACAACAAAGGAGGTAAAACGACTCGCCCAAGGTCAAACGCATCTAGGTAGGAGAGAGCTGGACCTGGAATCCATGTCTTCTTGGCTCCAAGCGTCGTAAATAGTGAGTTCTACTCCATCATCCTGCCTCTTAACACTGCCGTGGAACCGATTCTGTAGCTCTATTTTAGTACTCTTGCCCCTTAGTAACCAGAGCTCTGGCAAGGGTTTCGAACAGGCAGCGTTTGGAGTTTCTGCCTGCTCCATTTCCCTTTCAATATTCTTCCTATCCGAGTTAAAATTACTAAGGGAATAGCTTCCACAGCAAAATTGGGAGTCTTTTCCCCATTTAACACCCCCCCCCACACACACTCCGCAACAATATTTCTCTTTGATTCTTCTCAAAAGCTACGCACTGCAGGCCGATCCTCCTCGGTTTAGCTCTTCTGTGGTTTCGCTGTTAAAATGGAATTACGCAAGTTCTCCTAATCAGAGTCACGTTCTTGGATTTTTCTTTCTCTGCTTCTCAGCTGGAAGATCAAGGTCTGGGTGTTTGGCAGCCAGGAGAAAAATAGAGCTAAGGAAGGGAAAATGGAAGCATTCTTTGGGGAAAATGTAAACATTTGAAAATAATAACAGTAGCATATATATATGTATACACACACACACACACACACACACACACACACACACACACATATATATATATATGAAAACCTATAGCCCTTCGTTTTCTTACCCTTCTACAAAAAGAAGGTAACTTTTGTAGAGTACTCCCAATTTGCCAATTTACTATCTTCAAAAAACAAAAGCAAAACCACACTTAAAGGAAACAAGAAATGATTTCTTTTAGGAAAGAGTGGGGAGGGCATTTAAAAATGAAATCAATAGTATCTCTTTCCTCCTTCTGCGAAGCTCCTACTTTTCCCGAGACTTCCGCGTGGGAAGGAATAAGTATCTGCAGAAAGAAGGTTCCACCCGCGTTTGTGCGTGGAGCCGACAGAAAAGTGAGCCACCCTCCTGAAGGGGAGATCAGGCTTTGCCAGTGAGGGTCCCGAGATTCGTTGATAGTTCCTGTGAGGTGAGCGATCTGGGCAAATAACGCAGACCAGGAGCTGAGGCGCCCAGGGAAGGAGATCCTGGAGCGAACGCGTGAGCTGGCACTTTGATGGATTTGGAGGACTGGGGTTCTTCTGCTAATTTCTCCTTTTCGTCGTCCCGACTCTCCATAGCAGCAGAAACAGAAATTACGACCAGATTTAAAGGGGAAATAAAGGTAACCAAATTAAACAACCGAACTGTGATCTGGAAAGGCAAGAGCAGGCGACTCTTTCAGCCCGTCGGGTCCCTGGCCCATCACTACTTGCGACCTCTTCCTTTCCCGCACTTAGGGGAGAAACGCGGCCAAGAGCTATGTCAGATCCTTCCAGAGAATAAAATCTAGGGCGGACAGGGCTCGAGGAGCATGACGATGATTATTTAGAAGGACAATTGGGGTTTGTGTTTATATTTGATTTAGCTTTAGTGAAAGGCCATAGCCGTGTTTTAGCCATGGGACAAGATTCACAAAACCTGAGAGTGCTGAGAAGAGCAGTTTTCCTCTTTTTTGTTTTCTTCCCTTCTAATCTTCTCTCTCTTTCTCTCCCCACCCCAACCCTTTCTCTTTGGTTTCAATCACAGCTTGATTTTCTTTAATTGCTCGCGAGGCGAAAGCCCAAAGACGATGATAATAATTTCCTCATCCCTCGCCCGCATAACGGGAACGTCTATCATAACGAAGCAAAAGTCAAAGAGTGGTGGGCGGGCAGTGGAAGGAAAAAGACAAAAAGCCATCGAGGCACCTAACACCTATTCTGTCAAGTTTCCAATTAATCGCAGTGGAAATAAAGAAAAAAGCTCAGGGTCACAACCTTGGACCTTGAAACTTTCAATGAACTTCGATGGGGCAAGAAGGCATTTCTCAGATTCTGGGCGCACGCACGTGTGTACCAGTTCAAGAGGCAAAGTTCCCCAGGATTCTGGAAAGCCAGAAGCTAGGGAGCCGGAAGAGAAGGGTCAAGTATCGTTGTCCCAATTGTGCCTCCCGCCGGGCTTTCTTGCGCCCCTCGACCTTCCCTGCCCCCAAAGCGCCCAGGGCCTCTCCAGTTGCGGCCTTGAAAAGACCTTCGCGTAACCTGACAGTCTCCACTTTCTAACCCTGCCTAGTATGTTTTAACTCCAGATCCCATCAGGTTTCCCCCGCAAAACATTCGGGATCTTCCCGTCAAAAGCCGCACTTAAATAACTCAGACGTTCTCGGCTCCGGCTTGTAGCCACCGGCGGAGAGCACTTTGAGGCTTAGCGCTCGGAAGATTACAAGGCCTACCAGAGCGCTTTGAGGTTCGCCCTCAGGCTACGCAAAAGCCTGCTCCTTTGGGCTGGTTTGGGAAATGTCGCTGGTCCGCGGGGTTCCTTGGACGCCCAAAAAGAGGGCAGGACGGTGCAGGGACCCCCAGAACGTGCTAAAGACCTGGCTGAACTGCCTGGGGCTACATCTGCCCGCGAGATGAATCTTGACGCCAGACTTGAGGCTCTCTGATTTAGGAAGCCACTTTAACCTGGGCGGGGTTTTAATTCTATCTCCTTAGCGAAGTCAATTCCCCTCAACTAAAGTCAACCCCGGGAGAAATCAAAGGGAGTTTGTTTTTGTTTTTAGTGATGTTTGGGTGATGGAGGAACGATTGACTAGGTTTCCATGTGGTTATAGATTTGTGAATGTGCGCCCAAGCGCTCGAAACTGGGCGAGAAAGCATACAACTGATAATATCAGCCGCAACGAGAGGGACCGATAATATTGCTGAGCACAGTAAATTTCTTCCTTGTAGTTCTGTGGCTCAGCCTGAAGAGCTCAAAGAGGCTTAGGGAATCTCTTCACGATTCTCCTTCCTTCCAGAGAGATACAATTACCCGGGTTTTCCAGATGTGACCGACCCCTTGTGAGTGTTAGAATACTGCATGGTCTCTGCAGATTTGATTACGCCAAGTCAATCCGGAGCTGGGTGTAGAGTTTTGGCTCAGTCTCTCAGATGAAATCCTTTGGGGGAGAAGAGAGTGTGTGAGAGAGTGTGCTTGGGTGAAAGATTTTACGTGTGTGTCCCGTCCCAACACAGAGCAAGACATGCATAAGTCTTCCTTGCTATTTTGAAATGTGGTTCCCTATGTCAGGTCTTTTATAAGTGCCTCTACGTGAAGGGGATAGCCTGGACTTCTAGAGGGAGGTCTGAAATTGTCATCGACTGATCTTGACTGTCTAAGAGGATGTTAGTTCCCTGGTTCATAGTGGTGAGATACTTTCTCTGGGGACTGTCAGACAAATTTATAAATGTAAAAAGTCGTATGGTGATGTGGTGCTCTGTGTAGTAACTGCGGTGAGTATGTCTTGGAAGGAATAATAATTATATTACGCCATCCGAACTTTGAAAAGATTATTGGTAAGTAAAGAGTACTGAGCCCGTCAAATTAAGTGTTCTAAAGTCTTATAAACAAATGCTGCTGGAATAATGGGAATGGCAACACCACCAGGTGAAATACCTTTTAAATTTCAAGGGTGGTTTAAAGCATATGGGAGAGATAGGGAGACTTTGTAGAATCTCCCAATTTTTTTTTTTAATTTTTGCCTGATAACCTTTCTAAAGAAAGATTTGATCAGGTTAAAAAAGTGATAGTGTCCGGTTAGATCTCCTCAAATGTGATCTCTCTTCCCCTTCCCCCTCCCAGACTTCTTGTATAAAGGGCAAGGGTGCACACATGCTTAGCAGAAGGTTTTCCATTTCATCAAAGCCTCAGGGCAAATAAATATACTGTTGCCTCCCTCCAGTCTCTTCCTGGGTGCAAGCCTGGACTCTCTTCTCTGCCTCCTCCAAGCAGATCATCACTGGATGTTAAAAGAGAACTCTCAAGGGTTTCCCAGACCGAATATCCATTCAGATAAGTTCAGATAAGGAGCCCCCAGTGTTCGGGGAGAAATAGAGATCGATTCTTTCCCAAACTCTTCAGGAGAGGGTCCTCAGATGATGTGCGCACAGATCCTAGCACGATGGCCCACCAAGCACTCATAGAGCTGGTATGCATAACAGTACACCTTGGTTTTTCTAATTCACATGTCAAGTTCCTGTTAAGTAAAAATCAGTGAGATGAACAAAGGGAGAAGTCCATACTTTAAAGGTTCATGGAAGTTAACTTAAATTTCTAGATACCCCAGAAAAATCTTTTCAGCGATCTTAAACAATGTCATGAAATTCTGTAAAGATTGATCAAAACTGAATTAATTTAAATGTATTTTAATTAAAGAAAATATGAAAGTTACTCTGAGAAGCATTCGAGAGACGACCAGTTGGATCCTCAAAGGGGACAGCTGAGTTAGAGAGCCTTGCATCTACCAGCAAATCAAAATTAAACAAGTTGGCCCAGGTAAATAGACAATCTACAGAACTGAGGTGAGTTGCTAAGTCTCTCCCTCACCCCCTCAATTGTAGGTGTTGCTCTTCTTGCCTCCCTCTAATTATCTGGATAATTTCCTCCACTCTTCATTTTACTGTGCCTGTGTGGACACAAGATTAATAGAAAAAGTCACTCAGAAACAACTAAGGACAAAATGTTTTTTCACATAAGAGTGAAATATTGTACTTAAAAAGCTTTCTTATTTTATCCAAGATAATTGAAGGTCTCTTAAAAAAACCCCTTGCTGGTGTAAACTTTTCACAATTATTGTAGTCATTATTACCTGTCTTTCAAAAAGTACCTAGTAGAATTAAATGAAACACTAATTGTGGAATCTGGTCCATTTTACACTAGAGTACAGACGAATCCCTTCTTAAATCTGTTAGCTCCTTCCCATGGCAGGGCCAGATGACAAAAGTCAATGTCAAAATCTGTACATTTCATGGAAAATGGGAGGATGAGCAGATGGGAATTTGCTTTTCAATTCTGGAAAGACAATTAAATAATTGATTAAATAATAATTCTGGGCTGTATGTGGCTATCCTTTTCTGGACTTCCAGAAGGAACAAAGCAGCCTCACAGAAGGTAAAATTTTAGTGGATTTTTTCATCAGAAGTTTTAATTTTGATGTTTGGTGAATATTTCCACATAGTGGCAGGTAACTTAGAGAATTTAAATTCAGCTTGAAAAAAGAAAGACTGATTTTTTTCTTTTTTTTTTCTGTTTCCTCCACATTGATCATTTTTACTTCTCCCTCCCCACCCCCAGGTTTCCTAGTGAGTTTAAGTTCAGAATTTTATGTGTGCCTGTCTGAGATCAGATGGTTAAAGACTGAACCCTAGCTAAAGACCCAGCAGGGAAGAGCAATTAGCAAATTCATGAATGGGGTTCTGTTTACACTTCTATTAAGAAGGATAATTATTTGTTAATTTAAGTAAGACCTTATGCCTTGGTTATAGCTATTAGCGGTGATGCCTCAGCCTGAGTCTTTCACAGGAAATGTAAGAGGTGGGGAATTCAGACATACTTGTAAAATTCAATTACATTTTCTTTTTAATCAAAGCAGAAGTTTCCAGTTAAAACAAACTTAAAGTTGTAAACAAGCCCCATAACTTCTCATTCTTTACTGCTGACACACCCAATGTTTGGTCTAAGTACTCTATGTATATACAACATAATGTATATAACTATAGATTTGTTATGTCCGTTATGATGTTCATTCATTAATTAATTTGTTCACCAATTTACGGCCTCTTTATTACATTCATACTGTGTGCTGGGTGTTGGGGGCTGGGGAGATACAAACTTTAAATAAGACATGAAACTCTCCATGGGCATATTATGGCATTATAGTAATATTCTGTATTACAGTAATATAGAATAACACTATAATATAGATAATGATGGAGGAGAGAGAGAAACAGAACGATAGTTTCACTGTAGCTTTTGCTGATCTAATTTATTTACAAACAGAGCATCTCAATTTTGGGAGGCCTTTGGGGATGTCACCTCCAGGTTTTGTTTGACAATTGTAGAAAATCCCCAAGGTTGAAGCCATGCCCCTAGTTTAGCCTTTAGATTGGATCCTGATGTTATAGAATAAAGGATAAAGGAAAACACAGATTGGGGGAAGGGTCAGTCCTATGGTGGGAAGTTTCTTTAATTTATTTGATGATGACATTCACTTTGAAAAGTGTAGATGGATTTTACTGTGAATACTAATCTCACATTTTTCATCCAGTGAGTAAATTGTACAGTTATTAGGGTCTGGGGAAACTCAGAGTAAATAGTAGAGAGAATATGAAAACAACCGAGCTTTTGTTTTATTTGGTTTTTAAGATAAATGAAACGTAGAAATAATATAAAATATGCAAAAGCCCTTCTCCTTCTCATCTCTTGTACCTGCATTGACCATATTAAGCTTCTCTGAGGATCAGATGAACTGGTGTGCATGAGAACACTTTGAAAAGTACGAATCATTAAGGGATTATTATAATGCAGCCAGCAGAGACCATGGGGTTTAAACTTACAGAACTCAAGTGAATGCCATGATGTTACTCTCCTCACTATCCCCCTTGTTTCCTGTTTAACACCGGCCCACAATACAATGTTTATTTTTAAAGCCCTAGACCAGGGCTCGTAAAGCCCTGTTTTCACTCTTACCTCCTCCTGTGGCTTACTTGACCCCCGACCTGCCCCCCTCCCATATGAGAATCAGAACACCAACTCTTCCAGCAAATTTCAGATGGGCTTTCACTGTGGAAGGAATTTTGATTTTACCCCCTTCCTGTGAAGGGTTCCCTGGAAAAATTAGACAGTTTCAATTACCTTCAAAAGTCAATTAATTGGGCCCAAATCACAGATTACACCTCCCTTTCTTCCGTTTGCCTTTGGCTGGGTATCCTGTGTTTCCTAAACTCTCCTCTCCAGCAGCTCCTCATCCTGTCCTGGGCTAGCTGGTTTCAGAGAACACGGAATATTTTTCTTTTTCCTCAGATGACAGAGAGCAAGAAAGCAAGAGAGGGCCCTGGTGGAATGGCTGCCCACAGAAACCTAATTTCTGTTGCCGTATTTTAGCTACAGCCTCAAGTTTCCCTCTCCATCCCCTTAACTAGGTCCTCTCAGCTCCCTATACTCCAGCTTCAGGCAATGTGTCTAGAGCTGGGGAGGTCTTACTGTACCCTTCAGCTCAAGGCAGATTCCATATGTTCAGAAACCTTGATTGTGGCATTTTAAATAACCAGGGACACTGGAGTGCATGATGGCTGATTCCTCTCATAAGCTCCAGTTACTTCATCCTGTTGACTATGAGGTAAAGGGATGGGGTTTTGGGGGTGGAGGTTGGGGAGGGGGGCATAAAAGAAAACAAAAAAAATTCCACCGAAAATGCAGCTAAGATGGGGCCCAAGGATCTTACACCTCACGCCCTGAGGGGGATTTGAATTTTGCTTTCATCAGGCCCAGCAAATTTCAGAAGAATCAAACTGACTTCAAACATTAAGAGCAATTAGAAACCAGGAATCTCTCTGCTTGCTGAACTTTTTATCCCTAAACATTTCCAAATGGGTAAATCTAGGGTCAGGAGATGTCTTAGCAACCCTATTACAGAGGATAGTAATAATCTAGCCTGTTCAAAAAGCAAAATGTCATTTAAAATTAATAGTTTTGCTAGTGTAGTTAATATCTTTGCTTGCTTAGATGTAACTTTGTAGTAATATGAGCAAGCATTTAAATGACCCAATAGATCAAGAGTCATATTGGGTATTGTGTATTATACAACCCAGTCCCTGAGGTTGGTGTGATAGTACACTTGAATAAATAACAAACACTGTGCCGGAAAAGCTTGATCCAGGATGCTTTGCCTGTTAATCATCCAAAATAAATGAATACATTTTCCTTCCTGGATTTCCCATTCTGGTGTATCATCAGGGTGTTGAGTTGACTTCAGCTATGCCAGGTCATGCCAGCAGAGCTCAGTCTCTGGCAGGCCCTACCAAGGTATATAGGCTTTGAGCATGGGCTCAAGGACAGACAACTCATCTTTTATCAGGGTACAAACCTAGCTAAATTAGGGGAGGCTCATCAATGAGATGAGTGACTCATCAGTCACTGTCACTTGGACTATTACATTGTTCAGGGGTTACCATCTGTACTGGGTGAAGGATGGTCTGTGCCCAGGAAATCAGAGATCTTTGAAGTATTGAGTAAATTTTGAAAATAGAACAAAAAATTAAGACAGTGTCAGATGACAATTGGCTCTTTGCAGTGTCCATCCCCAGAGAGCTGTCGAATGATTGATTATCATTCTAGCAAATAAACCTCTTCAGTCTCTGTCTTAAAAAGCAGTGAGGGAAAGGCAAGGACACTAAAGTTAAAAGAATTAAGTATCACCTAGGTCCTAAACTGAGCCCTTAATTGTGACCCAGCTTTGCATTTCTTGGTGCCACAGGTCCAATGGCTTGGCTTATCAGGGCTTCTGTTTCTGCCTTAGGAAAAAAAAGTAAATATAGCAATGTGAATTTCCTTCCATACTGGGAGTTCTAAACAAAAGTAATTATAAATGTTTATGAAGCATATTCCAAAAAACAGAAATGTTTTTCACAGAAAATAGGCTCTCAGAGGGATGGCAGAACTTAGTGGAAAAGAACATTACTTTGGAATGAAAGAAATGTGCATTTGAATTCCACCTCTGCCACCAAACAGTTCAGGATGTGCCCATTTTACAGATGAAGAAACAAAAGTTCAGAGAATTAAATTGACTTGCCTGAAGGCACCGGATTAGTAAATGGTGGAATGTGCTCCTTCCACTATATACACTATACCTTACATCTACTCTGTGACTGGAAGCAACATGACTTGGAATACAGATACCCTTTGGTATTTTCAAAAAACAGTCACCATATACCTACCGGATGGAATCAGTGGGACTGAGCTGGTTTGTTTGTTTTTTTAAATTTTACTTGTTAGGTAGAGGGAACTCCCTGTACACAAACTCCCTTCTATTGATGCAGATGAGCAAAGACTGTATCTTACAGTCTCAGAGGGTGGTTTGGGCCACTTCAAAGTTGAATGACCTGCCTACAGACATGTCCCTGGTGTGGCATTTACCTCTGGGGTCCTTAGTCCCTTCCGTTGTTGTTGACTCATTTCAGTTCTCTTCCCATTCTTCATGATCCCACTTGGGGTTTCCTTGGCAAAGATACTGGGGTGGTTTGCCATTTCCTTTTTCCAGCTCATTTTACAGATGAAGAAACTGAGGCAAACAAAGTTAAGTGACTAGCCCAGGTTCACACATCTAGTAAGTGTCAGAGGCCAGATTTGAACTCAGGAAGCTGTCTTCCTGACTTCAAGCCCAATGCTTTATCCACTTCAACACCTGTCTGCCCAAACCTCTAACTCCTCACTTTACAGATAAACCATATGAGAAGCAGGATTGCACTTGGGACTTCCTGCCTCTGAGTTCTCTATCCTGCCTCTTGCAGGCAAAATTAATTGTCACAAAATTGGACTTTAACATGACAGAAAGTATTAGTTCCTATTTTTCATGTCAAGCTTGCTAAGCCGAGATCTTGATTTGGCAATGTTATTAGGATGCTAAAAGCATGACTTGGGGAGAGACAAAATGCTTGTCAACAAGATAGATCAGAAGTCTGCATGGCATTCAAGCCCACTATTCATAGCTGCTGAACTTGTGGTGGTGTCAGAGCCAATCAGCACAAAGGAAGACGTGTCCAAGCAGCACGTAGGAGTGATTCCTCATGTTTCTGTCTTGTGAGAGTCTAATTTCTTATGGACTACTGCAGCTAAAATTGAAACCCAATAGTGCCCTCTTTCTTAAGCCCTTGCCATATTTACTTGCTTTTATGAACAAACAACAGAGTACTTACATTCCAGTAGCAATGCATATCTTTGGTGGTATGCAACCAGATGGCAACATTTTGTAATATACTCAGTGAGTCCTATTACAACATGCTGGACTTACTGGCATCATAGCATAATGGAAAGAACACTGGTTTTGGAATCAGGCAACCTGGACTTGAGCCCTGTCTGTGTGACCTTGGGCAAGTCATTCATCTTTCAAAACTTCAGTTTCTTCACCTGCACAATTTTAAATTTTATTCTTAGGTAGAGGGATCTCCATGTACAGAAACTCCCTTCTATAGATGCAGATATGTGACATAATAATAACAATATGTAACACAATTGTATGCATGATAATGTGTAACAGAATCTCAGAATATCCAAGTGGGAGAGAACCTCAATGGCCATCTATACAACCCATCCCTGAACAAGAATTTCTTTTTCTTTCAACAATATCCTTGATACATGGTTATTCAAGCCTTTGCTTGGAGAACTCTAAGGAGAGGAAGTTCACTACCTATCTCTTTAGCTCATTTCATCTTGGCATAGCTCTAATTGTTAGGAAGTTTTCCCTTATATTAAGCCAAAATTGGCCTCTTTCGAGCCATTCCTGGTGTCTAGTTCTGCCCTCTGGGGATAAGCAGAACAAGTCTGACCCATCTTTCCCGTGAGAATCCTTAAAATACTCAGACTTCTATCATGCTGAAAATGTTTCTTCTCCAGGGTAAACTCCTTAGACCCTTCAGCTGATTCTCATATAGAGTGATCTCAAGTCACTACAACATCCTGAATGTCTTCCTAGGAATGCACTCTGTTTTATCAGTATTTTCCCTAAATTTTACACCTAGAACTGAACACAATATTTTAGGATAGAACACAATGGGATCATTAATCCCCCAGTCCTTCAGCTGTACTTCTTTTAATGAAAACTCATTTTGCATTAATTTTTGCTTCTTTATTACATGTTGATGTATCAATGAACTTGAAATCAACTAATTGCTCTCCCTCCTAAATCTTCCAACTAGATAGGAGTCAGTATGGTGCAAAAGAAAGACCAACAAGTTGAGTTCGAATCTTGGATCTACTTCTTGCTACCTATGAAACCCTGGGCTAGTCACTTAACTTCTCTGGGCCTCAGTTCTCTCGTCTGTAAAATGAGGAATTTTGACTTTTTAAGTCCTTTAAGATACCTTCCTTATAGCTCTATATTTGTGATACCATTCCCCTCTACCCAATCCTGTCTTTTTTTAAGTTGATATTTTTGAACCCACATGGAAAGCTTTGCATTTATTCCTACTAAGTTTCATCTTTTTACATTTGAACTGAATGTTCTAGCCTGCCAAAGTCTTTTTGCACTATCTACTTCCTGAGATTGTTATGCGCTTAACTATGATGTACATAATGTGCTTTGTAACAGTAAAATGCTATACATCTACCCAAGTTTCTTCCAGATTTAAATCCTATAAAATTGTAATCCTCAATCCTATGTAGGACGTCATTGCCAAAGAGTTCATTATATAGTGGCTAACCTGCTGGTGAGAAATCACCTTCGATTTAGGTAGGATGGTCCTTGAAAAACACACTTTCTGTTTCTGGGACTCTATTTGAAGCCCACCTGTCAAAAGTTATGCTCTGCTAGAAGAGACTTACCTTAGAGACTCTAGGTTCAATCCATGTCAGCATGAGACGTTAGAGCAGGATTTTATGGAAGAAGTGCTATATAAATGTGAATAATTAGTCTCATGATCAGGATAACTACTCATAGATTAAAATCAGGCATAAGGTATGAGATTTAGCCATGTAGCATTTTGGACCAGTGTAAGGGGAAACGTCCCTGAAACACTTCTAAATTTATTTGTATTTTTAACATTTTCTCCATCACTTTCTTAAGTCCAGACAAGTAACCAAAAAAAATTCAGCCCTGATTTGTAGGGCTTGTTGGTTTCTGAAGGAGTAAACACTCACACTGAGTATTTCATAATGGTGCCTGTACAAGCTGGTTTCAGCACACTCCTGGAGACTAAGGACCCCATCCCAAGTTAACAGGAAAAATGCTTTTAAATGGATAAAATTAAATACTTAAGATTACAAAGGAAACATGTTATATTGTAATACAGGTAAGAAACTATTAAAAGCTTGCAAAGCCCCTGGAATTCCAGCTTAAGAACTCCTGACCCATTGTAATATCCATGGCCAGAGTATCATGGTGGCATCAAATACCTTCTCTGAGGCATATTCGCTATGTGATCCTGGGCAAATCATTTAGCTTCCCCAAGACTCAGGCTCATCATTTATAAAATGGGGATCACAATACCTTTTTCATAGAGACTTTAGAAGAGTTTGAGGGAACTGAAA
Organism: Trichosurus vulpecula; assembly: GCF_011100635.1. Lineage (NCBI taxonomy): Eukaryota > Metazoa > Chordata > Mammalia > Diprotodontia > Phalangeridae > Trichosurus > Trichosurus vulpecula. The sequence continues at coordinate 49,892,495 of NC_050579.1, forward strand.
AGCATTTTCTGTGGCTTTGTGAGGCTTCTGATTCCACTTGGTGTTCAACTACAGCAACACATGCAGAGGTGATGTATTTTGGCTAAACCATTTTTGAATTGAAATAACTGATGTCTCTTCTGCCCTGTTTTTAAGGTTCTTAACAAGTAGCCAAGAAGTTTTCACGTGATGAAAGAGATGGTAGGTTCTTAGGAAAGTCCCAGGTACTTAAATGACTCAGGTGTTAAGAAAGTTTCACCTCTGAGCCTCTTTTTAAAGTGAAGAATCCATGACTTAGACCTGAACTCAACTTGCCTTGGAGCAGAGGATGAACCAGGAGGCAGATGGGCATTAGTAGGTAGGCTTTGGTAAGAAACAGTAGACACAAACAGTTTGACATAAAGGAGAAAGAGCAAAAGGATCAAAGGAAGTGAAGAAGGCCCTAAAATGGGATGCCAGAGAAAAAGCCACGTGGGGAAAGCTTTTGAGAGAAATAGCAGAAACTCAGAAAATGACAAAGAGAATGATAACAGATTGTATTTGAACTGCTAAGCTGTAGCTGCCTTGAGTTTTCAGTCTTTCCTTTATGAGGTCACTTTCTTCAGGAAACAGAGAGGTTCCCAAAAATAAGTGAAATCACTTAAGATTTTCTTTCGTTCTCATGCTCCACATTGGATTTATGTCATTTCCTGGCAGCAAGGCGGGAAAAGTGGCTTCTCTGGGGAGGAGGGAAGCCACAGCTTCTTGTTGGAGCCAAGCCAGGTACCCATCTCCCACACAGGACAAACCAGTCCAAATGTGGAGGGCTGTCCCTTGGCTACCCAGGCCCAACTGCTGAATTTTGATACTATTTGAGTCCTGTTCCTTTTATACACTATGCTGTGGTACCCTATATCTCCTAGATCTTCAAATCACATATTTCTGGATTTGAGGTTTTGTGTAAGGAGTACTCAATTTGTAGTTAGAGGACTTGTATTTAAATCTGGGCTCTGTTGCTTCAAAGCTGTGTGCCCCTGGGCAGGCCACTTCATCTCTCTAGGCCTCAGTTTTCCCAACTTTAAAAGAAGGACTAGATGACATCATATGTTCTAAATGAATGATCCTGTGATCTTATGGCTTAGCCACACCCCCTTTATCCCTCTCCTCATTTTCCCAAGACCTAATCACTCCTCTTTTCTGTGAATGAGTTTTCTCTGATATTCAGACTCAGAGGGGCCAGAGGTTGATAGGCAGTATGCTGAAGTGAAAGCGTCCTAGACCAGGAGTCAGACACCTGGGTTCTAAACCTGGCTCTGCGTGATCTTGGGCAAGTGTGTCTTTTAATTTCACTGGATTTTAATGTTCTTATCTATAAAACAGGGAGATTGTAATTGGAAGGTAGGGAGAGTAGGGGAAACTTCACCCCAGGACCTGGGCATCCCCAGAGAAGGGCAGTGTCCCCAGATGACCTACCTCTGTCCCTTTCTGGTTCTATAAATTTTGAACTTAAGAAGATAAAAGGCCTTCATTTGTCATCTCATAATGTTAGAGAATCTATATGCGAGATATTTAATCGCTCTCATTTGGTAGTACTGTGGAGGAAAGTAAAGAGATGTTGAATGTCACCTTTCCATCCTTCCATGGGGCACATAGTAATGTAGGGAAGCACGAGACCTCTCCCCTCCTTTTACCAGTGTTACTGGCTAGCTAAGCTGTCAATCAGCATCAAGTTGCCTCAGTAATTGTTTTAATAGAATATTTTGTTTTAATGCTTTAATAGAATCACTTTTTAAGACATTTTAATAGAATCACTTCTCTTTGTATTAATTGAATAGAATCACTTCTATCTTGATGATGATTGACAACACAACTAGCCAATGACAGGGACACAGCAATGCTAGAAGAACATGGCGTTCTTCATCTACCTTATTTTCCCTTCACTTGCCAACAAAAAAGAAGATTCTAGATAAACACTTTGAGGATGCAGAGTTATTTCCTGGTTCAATAAATACCAGACTAATGGTACATACTACTGAGCCCTTAACCTGCCACTTAGCTATTCCTTTGCTATTGTGTAAATAATTGGAAGGTAGGAAGAGTAGAGGGAACTGGACATCCCCAGAGAAGGGCAGTGCCCTTAAATGGCCTATCATACCTATTAAGGAAAGGCTCCAGGGTGAAAAGAATTTGAGAAGTCTGAATTTTAGAAAGGATATTCTTGAACTTGGGGTGCCTATATTTTTCCAAACCTCCTCTGTGATTCTTCCACATAACAGGATTGGGCTACTTACTGAGTTTGATCTAAAATCTCCTTATCCTAAACCGTAGTCATTTTGAAATTCAGGGGAACATTAAATGGCTCTGTTGTACCCATTTTCTTCTTCATTCACAACAGAGATTGCTTCTGATGGATAATTGATTCAAAATGGAATGGCTTAAAAATGTATCAGCTGCAGCAACAGGCAATTCATGCATTGTAAGTATGGTTGATTTTTGAAAACTCTGGAATCACAGCTGAAATCTCTTTTCCATGGATTGAATTTACACGGGAAGAGTTCCTGATTTACACAGTGGCTTCTCTCTAATGCACGAGGATTAGGAAACAGCCTTGAAGAGTGACAGACGAGTATGTCTAGAAGAGCTACAACTTTCAGTGTGAGATAGTTACTTTGATTCTCTTATTTTTTTCATCACTCTCCAGCCAAAATGGATGATTAGCTCTTCCCCAGTCCTCCTCTTCACTCCTTCGCATTTGTGTGCATTTGTGTGATGCAGTACACAGAATTTTGGACTTGGACTGGGTATTGGGGGTGGGGCTCTAGGTGGGGATCACTTCTCTAATACTTAACTGTGTCACCTTTCCTTCCTGAGCATCAGGTTCATCATCTATAAAGTGTAAGGTTAACAATATCAACCTCGTAGTGTTGATAATGTATGTAAAGTGCTTTAAAAACCACAAAGGGTAATCATCAGCTGTTATTTATACATGAACTGAAGTCTGTCCTCACCTCCACTTGTTGAACCCCACCTCTGGTGAAGTCTGTTCTGATTCCCTCAACTGAAAGTGATTCAACCTTCCTCAAATTTTCCAAGATTACTCTGTCTGGCTTTTCTGCTTCTTTATATTCTCCCTGGTGTCACTTATTCGTGTACCTCTCATAGTCTCCTGGTAGACTGTATGCTTCTTGAAGGCAGGACTTTTCATTTCCTGTGTCCCCAGTACCTAGCGTGGTATCTTTCACACATCAAACAGTGATAGATACTTGAGGAATTGAAGTAAATTGGTGCATCAGCTATCGTTTGTTACCAAGCAACAGTACAATTATTCATTTCCCCAAATCTCTTTTCATGGTTACTATTAGACTCACATTTTCTAGACTGCAAGTTCCATAAGGGCGGAGAATGCATCTCTACATAGTAAGCATTCGATAAATATTTATTAATTAAATTGAATTTTTTTCTCCCCTCCCCAGCTCCAACTACCAGCTTATATTATCCTTCTAAAATATAGGTGACTTTAGTAGTAGGGATCTTGGGGGAACATTTTTTAAATATATTATTCAAGATATCCATTTGTATTTTTACCTCATTCTCCCTTGATGTACTTAGGCTTTATTCTCTAACCTGAAGTCATATTTCTCTAACAGGGTCTCGGAAAAGGCTTCAGTCTATGTATTTATGAAAGGTTTCTTTGGGTGTAGCTGTTCAGCCTTCTGTATCTCTTGATCCATTGTGGCTATTTTCAGGTCTGTCAAATCATAGACCAAAGACTGGCTCTATTTCAGGACTTGAAAAATAGTGTTTAGAAGATATTAAGAGTGAATGTTTGAATATGTCTCTATTGTAAAGCTAGATTTGCTCTCCTTGCTGACATCACAACCAAGCAGCCAAGTGGAGGATTTGTAACTTGACAATATGCAATAGGGACAGCAACAAATGGTTTTTCGGGCATATTTACCTATGAAACTCAGATAAAATTAACACAACTTTAAATTTCCAGTGTGGGGTAGGATTGGAACCAAAGAGAAAATTCTAAAAAACTTTGGGGACTATTTGTCAAAAGAAATTGACTATAAATAAATTGCTGAGTGTGTTGCTGATGTAAGTGGTAGAATTAACAGCTCAGGCTATGACTGTATATAAATAATGGAAAACAAATGGAGTCTTGGTCATATGACTTTTTCTACAGCATCTTGAGATAGTCCAAGTGCTTCCAGTACACCAGAGAAATCTCCAGCTGCAAAACCACCCTCGTCCTGGGAACATTATCTACAGCCTGGTACAACTGCATATTACGCAGATTAGACTGTGACATCACAGCGATTTGAGGAATCTCTATGATATTCTGTCTGGGTGGCATGGTAGTGACAAAGGAGATCAGGAGACGGTTTCTCCTGAGACAGGCCAGTTCTGGGTACTGTACCAATTCACACGTAGGAAACAGAGCTCAGGAAGGGCTGGGGAGGTAGTGTGTTGTGTGGAAGAAAGGCTTGCCAGCCTGCGTGGGTGAATTGGTTTCGGGTGTTAACATTTGTTTTTTTTCTTCCCCAGGACTTGACTGCATTCTCCTTTTTCTCTGCTTGTCTGGTTTCCTGGCTGAGTTGTTAGGAGCTACACAGCTGTGTAGCTCATTTCGGGTATGTGTTGAGGGTGATGTGGCTTGTCTTTCTGTGAGGGAACTTTTCTTAGGCATCAACAAATGTACATATTCCCCTGGACTTTAGAGGGATGTTTTGTTCATAGCCTTTTCAACTGGATAGTGACCCGAAATTCATTAACATGTAGTGGAGAATTCTTATGCATAGAAGGCAGTTTTATCTATACTTTAGACTCAGAAAATATCAGTTACTGTCAAAGTGTGGGACCTTAGCTCATTTGGTCTGTAATTGGGAAGTTGGTAAATTCAGAGGACCCAGAAGGCTTGAGATTTCC